>NW_006239500.1:142979-162494 GCF_000226075.1 Solanum tuberosum | reverse complement strand
TTAATAGTTAAGGTTTTGAGTATGGATAGTAAGAAAAATATATACACCTTCTTATCAAATTTATGATCAATTTAAATGATATAGTTCATTCCATTAAGTAGCACTCATTAATGAATATCTAAAATAAATTATAAAACTTTCATATAATATATTAAATTAAAGTTAATAGTTAAGGTTTTGAGTATGGATAGTAAGAAAAATATATACACCTCTTATCAAATTTATGATCAATTTAAATGATATAGTTCATTCCATTAAGTAGCACTCATTAATGAATATCTAAAATAAATTATAAAACTTTCATATAATATATTAAATTAAAGTTAATAGTTAAGGTTTTGAGTATGGATAGTAAGAAAAATATATACACCTCTTATCAAATTTATGATCAATTTAAATGATATAGTTCATTCCATTAAGTAGCACTCATTAATGAATATCTAAAATAAATTATAAAACTTTCATATAATATATTAAATTAAAGTTAATTATTAAGGTTTTGAGTATCGATAGTAATAACAAAAATATATACACCTCCTTATCAAGTTTCTGATCAATTTAAATGATATAATTCATTCCATTAAGTAGCACTTATTGGTGAATATCTAAAATAAATTATAAAACTTTCATATAATATATTAAATTAAAGTTAATTATTAAGGTTTTGAGTATCGATAGTAATAACAAAAATATATACACCTCCTTATCAAGTTTCTGATCAATTTAAATGATATAATTCATTCCATTAAGTAGCACTTATTGGTGAATATCTAAAATAAATTATAAAACTTTCATATAATATATTAAATTAAAATGAAAAGGAAACTTGTGCATGAATGTTTTCGTGTTCACGCAGTTTAAGAAAAAATTGAAACAAAAAATCATTATGTTATCACATATATAACTTAGTTCCTATATAAAAAGGATAAAATTTAAAATCGGAAGTTAAAACAAAGATATCAAATAATGAGGTGAAAAGATTATGAGATTTTATGAATTTATTGATAAAAAATACTCTCAAAGAAATAATAATAAAAAATATACCATAAAATTTTTATTTATATAAATTATATTAATATATAATAAAATCAATAACAATAATTTAAATAATTTGGGGCCTTCAAATTTTTGAGGCCTAAGGCAATGGCCTCACTGGCCATGCCTTAGAGCCGCCCCTGCATATAGATAGATATAGGATCTACAGGACAACCAAAGAATCAAACTTGATATGATATCACTACTACTTTGTAGTTTGACACAACTAGTAAGCCTTGATGCAATTATTGATACAACTCATAAATAAAAAAAGAGATAAAACATAGAAAGCAAAAGAGACAAGAACATTTCCAATGTCTAACTTTGTTTAGATGTTTTCTGCTAAATTCATGTCCACAAATGTGAAGATGCACAATTCTATTTCAAAGTTCACTATTTTATTTCCAATGTTGACATGTACACGCCTAAGATTTTCGTTTGTCCTACATCTCGTAAAATCAAAAAGGTAAACATATCAAGATCATGTAGGGAGAGATTTACATCTTAGACGACAGTCATCTCCAAGCTGAAGAAGTCGCTAAAGCTCTGTTCTTCCATCCAAGATAAAGCGCGCCTTTGTTCTCTGCAATTCGATAATTTGGGCTAAACTCTTTCAACACACCGTTGATGGCTTCACCAACTGATGGACTCAAAGGGCATGGAGTAAATCCAGCCATTGTAAGTCTCATACTCCACTTTCCAAAAACTTCGTGTCTTTCCACTCTGTCGGACCCCTCACATGCTATTATGTTGACAATGTCTCGTGCCACACAATGCGCCTCTGCGTTGATCCTTTGCTTGTCATCCCCCGGGCGACCTGCATCAATTGACTCGAACATTGCGGTGTAGTAATCCAGAGTTTCACGGAATCTTGGAAGGAAAGCAGAAGTGTTGGTGTTAGATTCTTGTTCGACAAGGGTGACTATTTTCGGGGACAAGCTCTTGACCAGTCTGAGTAGACGGTCTCGATGGTTTGCAGTGGTTACACTCTCGTCTGGCATGTGGTGCAGCACGTACGGGAAGTTAACTGCCAAGGCTTCTCCATGTCTAATTTGAAGGTTTTCTAGCTGAACCTCACAGCCCGATATAGCAGCAGCATGGAATTCAAAAGGCACTCCACATGATTCAGCAGCTTTTGCTAGCCTTTCACCTACTAGGTGAAGTCCACCACCGCGTGCATGAGCTGATTGGGAATCATCAACACCTGTGATGTGGACAGAAGGGGGTCCACCAGGCCAATGAGCAAGATTTTGCATAAGGAACACCCATTGACTTCCCTGTGCAATTTGAAAATCTATTATATGGATTCTGCTCTCATTTCTCATGGCTTCTTCAATCACAACATTGGCGGATGTGTAAGCGAATCTGTAGTAGGGGCAGATGTGATAGAGGACTTGCATGTAAGAGATCAATTCTGAACCAGTTGGTTCCTTGCACTTGAGCATTTTGTATATGGTACTTCCCGAAGAATATATTCTTGCTTTGAGTCCTTCCAACATGTATGCGCTTAATCGTTGCATAGGTTCCCCGGAAACCGATACCTTTTGCTCTAAGACATTTATCAGAACATCTCTAGCTGTGACATCAGCATCCGATACCTTTTGCCCTAAGACATTCATCTGAGCATCTCTAGCTGTGACTTCGACATCCGATATTGCTTCAGCACAGGCAAGAAGCAGCTCTTTCATGTCCAAGCTCGGTGCAATTTCCAATACTCGATTCCACTTTGAAGGTTTTGAGACCTCACCATTGAAAGAGCAACTGCTGTCTTCATCAATATCAGAACCAGGCCCTAGCAAATTATTCGCCATCTCCCTTAGCACATGCTTCAGTTCATTGCCATCATTAATTACTGAACACCCGCTCAAAGGTGAACCATAAGTGTTGTCTGAGGAATGGTGCTGATCCGAGATGTACGACTGAGAACACTGAGGAGAGAACGGACTCCAGTTGGACGAGACACTAACAGCAGGAGGCGAATCATAGCTGACATAACCAGCATCAGGCAGTGAGTCCAGAGTGAAAAACTTTTCATTCTGTGTCTGATAAGAGAGCTGTGTCCCCGAGCTGCTAGTATCACTGGAATTGTTGTTAACTACATGGTAAGGGCTATAATATTGCTCAAAGTTTGTCGTTGGCTGATGGCACAACTTGTGAACTCCGCCCGATGATTGAGGTATCTGGGATGTGTGCATCTTGGGATCAGTCACACACTCTCTTCAAATTGGCTAAGATGCTGAACAACTGCTCCAAGCTATCGTAGTCTCTTCGTTAAAAGTAGTCACAAAGTCTCAGAAGCTTTCAGCAGATACGTCGAATGTCATAACCAACAAAATCTGCCAATAAAAACAATCATGAATCAGTATACTTTATGAAACTAGAATTTGGTAAAATGCAGTAAAGCTAACAGGAGATTTCTCATAAAAGAACCAAGAAGCTTTTCAAAGAACAAAAAATGTAAAATCTCAACGTATACCAGACGGAAAAAGACACACCAACACAAGTAAGAGGGCATCCACATCTTCTTATCACAGTGTATGAATCAGAAGTGTCAGCAAAATAACAAATTTCTATAGACTGACAGTGTAAAAAAGAATTTACGCTACAACAAATAGTGAGATTTGTAACCTCGAGAAAAGCAGGTAACCTGCTACAACATCTTAAAATACATGGCTACAGTAAAGTCAGTGTTGTGTTAAATCCAATAAACAGATACAACAAACTGCACGAAGACAATGGACAGTTCATCAAATCAAAACACCACAAACTCCACAAATATTTATATTTCACATTCTACGGCCCTTCACCAAATATAATACACCTATGGCGATATGAACAGAAGTGAAAAGGATAAAACCCCACACACGGACACAGTGGGGGAAAGACAATCTTTACCTCTAAACCAGAATGTGTAATTAGTCAGACATATCAAGGAAAGAACAAAGGATAAAACAAAAGGCGATAATTAATGAAGTTGGTTTTAGATGCCAAATTGAGGGAAACAGAATTGGAAAAGATAAAATGGGACAAACTCACATCCAGAAAAGAAAAAGAAAGAAAGACAGCTAATGAAAATTAATTCATTATCATTATCTGTAACTACTAAATAAAGTAATTAAAAAAAGTATTAAATGAAGTGACAAAATTACCAAAGATTCACAAGCTTATCAACAAAAGTATTAAAAATTAAAATCAAATTCATTCTTAGAAATAGAAAAGTGTACTAGAAAGAGCCAATTTTCAGATATCTGAATAATTGCTATGCCTAACATCAAATTTCCATTAATATACAGACAAAAAAAAAAGATCTTCAAATTCACAACCCCACCCTGCACCCTGCACCCCCCTCCAAAAAAAAAAAAGCAAAAATGAAATAGACGGAAAAAACGAACTTGAAATATTCAGATCATTAACTACTGAAAAGTTAATCAATACAGTAATGACTTTTAACATGTGAGGTCAATTTTATGTTAACTTGAGGGAAATTAGCAGATTCGAAAGGAGGAGGAAAAGACAGAAACTATTTTCATGAAATTGAAAACAACATATCCAACATATATAGAACTTTTTCTCATACCCTGAAGAAGAAACAAGAATCGCCTACTCAGGGGCGGATCTACAGGGCCATTCATTGGAAAATAACACTTTTTTCTTTATGCATATATATAGATAATAAACCACAAACCCCTCAATTAAAATCCTACCTCCACCACCGGACTACTCAGAAGACAAAAACCTCTTACTCCCAACATTAAGAGCAAGACGACACAAAAAGGTAGGAAGCAAATAATCAGCATCAAATCATGGATCCGTCTCTGCCACAAACCAAAGGGAAAGAACAAAAAAGAGAAACTTCAAATAATCAGCTTCACATATACAAAAGTCACAGAAAATTTCCATTCAAAAATCAAAGAACAAACCTTTAATTTTCAAGATTAAAACAGAAACTTAATTTAACGATAAACAAAGTTAAGAACTTGCATTCTATAGGCAGTTAAATCACTACTTAGACTAATCAAAACTCCATACAAAAATCAAAATCTAGCTAGTACCAATAGTCAAAGGGAAAGAATCAAAGAACTTTCAAAAGAATAAGTCTTTTAATTCAAGATTTTGTTTCCAGAGAAACTTTTGCTTTCTGCTAAATACAAGAGAAGATTGAAGATATTGTCTCTGAGAGTTCTGGGTGCTTCTTATATAGAGATGAATTCTTGGAGATATCCCGCAATATTGTAGATCACAGTTTGTTGGCAACACGTGGGAAGTGTCTCTATTCCTACTCATAGTCTATTTGGTCATGTTTTTTTCCCTTGTCAGTTCACACTATTCTTTCCAAGTAGAGTGAAATGATTACTCTAGTTTTCATTTAGGCTAGTGTTTCGGCACGTGCGTGCACGTGTATGCGAAGCATGTCATATAATTTTCTAAAAACACCTTCATGTTTTGAATATTTGTATAGTCATCCTTTTTTTCCCGTCAGTTCACAAAATTCTTTCCAAGTAGAGTGAAATGATTACTCTTGCATTTATTTAGACTAGTTTCTCGCACGTGCGTGCACGTGCATGCTGAATCATGTCATATAATTTTCTAAAAATGCCTTCAAGTTTTGAGATCAGTAACTTTTAGACATGCTGGCTGCTACAACAAGTTAAAATACACAGCTACTGTAAAAACAGTGCGGTGTAAAATACAATAAACAGATACCACAAACAGCACATGGAGCTATTATCATTCATCTAGGTTCAAATACCATGAAGACAATGGACAGTTCATCTAATCAGAACATCACAAACTCCATATTGATTTATATCTCACATTCTACGGCCAGTCGTTCACCAAAATATTACGCCTATGTCGATATGAACTGAGGTGAATATGATAAACAACACACACACACAGTGGGGAGAAAGACATTCCTTACCTCTTCAGCAAGTAGACCTCTAATTGGTCAGACATATGAAGGGAAGAACAAAGGGGAAAAAAAGGTGATAATCAATGAAGTTGGTTTAGGTACCTGATTGAGGGAAGACTCAATTGAAAAGATAGAATGTAACCAACTCACCTCAAGAAAAGAACAATCAAAGAAGTCACCTAATGCACTACAAGATTAATTCAATATCTTCAACTACTAAATGAAGTAATAAAAGAAAATTAATGCTTGTACCAATAGTCAACTAGAGACAAGAATAAAAAAATCTTCAAAAGATTGAGTCTTTTTTTATGAAGAAGAAAGAATCAAGGTAAATGGTATTACATACCTTACAAATATCAAGTCTTTTTGATGAATTCAAGATATTTTTTTCCAGAGACTTTTGTTTTCTGCTAAACACAAGAGAAGATTGAAGATATGGTCTCTGGAAGTTTTTGGTGCTTGTTATATAGAGCTGGTTTCTTGGAGATAACTACTTGAACCCCCCCTCCACCAACATTGTAGACACACAGCCGGGGAAGTGTCTATTACTAGTCATAGTTTATTTGCCATTTCCCCTGTCAGTTCACAATATTCTATCCGAGTAGAGTGAAATGATTATTCTTGTCTTTATTTTAGATTAGTTTCTCAGCACGGGTGTTACACATGTATGTCGAATCATATCATATAGTTTTCATTCAAAAAAAGCAAAAAACAACCTTTGATTTTCAAGATTGAAACAGAAATTTAATTAAGCCATAAACAAAGTTAAGAACTTGCATTTAATAGGCAATTAAATGATTAAATCACTACTTAGACTAATCAAAACTCCATACAAAATCAAAAACTAGCTAGTACCAAAAGTCAAAGAGAAACAAGAATCAAAGAACCTTCAAAAGATTTGAGCCTTTTTTATGAAGAAGCAAGAATCAAATCAAATGGTATTACAAATCTAAAGAAGATTTGTCTTTTTGATGAATTCAAGATTTTTTATTCCGGAGAGACTTTTGTTTTCTTCTAAATACAAGAGAAGATTGAAGAAATGGTCCCTGAGAGTTTTTGGTGCTTGTTATATAGTCAAACAAAGGGACCATTTCTTAGTGATAACTAATTGAACTGCCTTTCCACCAATATTGTAGACTACAGTTTGATGGCACCACATGGGAATTGTCTATTCCGCGGCGAGAGGCTGAAGAAATTATTTTTCGTTTTTTTATTTAGACTAATTTCTCGGCACGTGTGTTGCACGTTTATGCAGAATCATGTCATATATTTTTAAAACATATTATCTTTAACTTTACAAAACTGGGAAACTTAGAAACAACATGCTAGTGTTGCACGTGTATGCCATATCATGTCATATAGTTTTCTAATTCACACGCATAAACAAACTCAACCAAATTTCTAATAAGCAAATATTATAAACAGAACTTGGAAACTTAGAAACAACATGTTAGTCTTGCACGTGTATGCCAAATCATGTCATATAGTTTTCTAATTCACACGCATAAACAAACTCAACCAAATTTCTAATAAGCAGATATCTTAAACAGAACTTGGAAACTTAGAAACAACATGCTAGTCTTGCACGTGCATTGCACGTGTATGCCAAATCATGTCACATAGTTTTCTAATTCACACGCATAAACAAACTCAACCAAATTTCTAATAAGCAGATATCGTAAACAACAAATGAAGCTATTATCATTCATCTAAGCTCAAATACCACAAAGACAATGGACAGTTCATCAAATCAAAACATCCAACTACAGCTCACAAACTCCACAGGTATTTATATCTCACATTCTACAACCAGTCCTTCGCCACAGGGTCAAAATCTTTAGATATTGGTGATCTTAGAAATTCTATCTCTATAAAGATGGTTAATTATTATATTACCAAGAAAGAGAAAATGGTTATAAGGGGTAATTTTACAAAGAGCCTCATAACTAACTGTAGTTGAATTCAATTGAACACACAATACTCCATTTTTAGATTTCTTCGAGGAGAGAAAAAAAATTCCAAAGATCTCAGTGATAGATTCTTTTCCCGGGTAAGCACTTAGAAAATTCCGAATTGAGCTTTGATTCATGGATTCTTGTGCTTCTTATTGTTGCTAGGGTTTAATATCATGCTAAAATTCTTTAATATTAAATTATTTCAATTTTGGGGGGAAAAAAGTGCATGTTATTCTAGGTCTTTCTGTTTAGAATGAAAAAGTTAAATATCCCCCTAATCTATATCATTTTGCAAATTTCATACGTAAACTAGTTTATTGTGTGTTCCTGTTACCCATGGACTATATCTCCCATAAGATTAAAAACCCTTGATTGAATATGTATCAAAATATTTAGAATAACTTGTTGAGAGGCACATGGGAGATGAAAAAAGTCTTAAAAATGAGTTTACGTGACACAATGAGTTCATGGTAGTTCATAGGTTTTGTGAACACTCGATAAATTACATATGAAACTCGCAAAATAGTTTCCATGCGTACCACCACTTGGAACTCTTTGGAAGAGCTTTTGGAGCATGATATTCATATAGCCTGTCATATTCCTTCGGGGTGTATTTTCACGAGTTCAAGGGTTTTTTCGTGAACACCCGACATTTTAGGTATGAAACTCGCAAAACAATGATGATTTAAGTTTTATATATGCAAAGACACAATTGAAAAAGATAGAATGTAACCAACTCACCTCAAGAAAAGAACAAGCAAAGACAGCTAATGCACTACAAGATTAATTCATCATCTTCAACTACTAAATGAAGTAATAAAGAAAATATTAGCTAGTACCAATAGTAAACGAGAAACAAGAATCAAAGAACCTTCAAAAGATTGAGTCTTTTGTTTATGAAGAAGCAAGAATAAAATCAAATGGTATTACAAACCTTAACAAGATCGAGTCTTTTTGAAGAATTCAAGATTTTTCCCAGAGAGACTTTTGTTTTCTGCTAAATACAAGAGAAGATTGAAGAAATGGTCTCTGAGAGTTTTTGGTGCTTGTTATATAGGGCTGGTTTCCTGGAGACAACTACTTGAACTGCCTCTATATCACTATTGCAGACAACAGTTTAATGGCACAATGTGCGAAGTGTCTATTCCTAGTCATACTTTATTTGGTCATCTTGTTTTGCCCTGTCAGTTAACAATATTCTTTTGGCGGTGAGAGACTGAAATGATCTGAGGTGATAGAGTAGAGTGAAATGATTCTTCTTCTTTTATTTAGACCAGTTTCTCTGCACGTGCAATGCACGTGTATACCGAATCATGTCATATATTTTTGAGAACTATGATCTTTTAACTTTATGGAATTGGGAAACTTTAGAAATAATATTCTAGTCTTGCACGTGTATGCCTAATCATATCATATATTTTTTTAAAATATGATATTTAACTTTACAGAATTGGGAAACTTAGAATAATATTCTAATCTTGCACGTGTAGGCCGAATCATCTCATATCTTTTTCTAATTCACGAGCAATTTTTCTAATTCACAAGCAATCAAATTGTCGTAATGAAGTGTTAGCAATATCAGCAACAAACTCACAACCAAGTTTCTAACAAATACTGAAAATTTAAGCCCTTCCGAAAAAATTGGAAACACAGACCAGAAATCTTTCATGTTAAAATGTTTTCTCATACCATGAAGAAGAAACATGAATGACTACTCCAGGGTCATAGCTAGAGAGTCTTTATCATATTTTTTTTTGTATGTATATAAGTAGATGATGAACCTTTGGTGAAAATCTTGTCTCCGCCACTAGACTACTCAAAAGACAAAAAAAAAACTTACTTTACAGCTTTAAGAGCAAAATTGACATATAAAAAGATAGGAATGAATATTGACATCCATCTTACCGACCAAACATAAAGATCAAGAATAATTGACATAAGCAAAAGATAGGAATCAATATTGACATCCATCTTATCGACAAAACAAAAAGATCAAGAATAATTAACATAAGCAAAAGTGAGGAATCAATACTATGGGACCAATATCAATATCCCTCTTACCGACCAACATAAAGAGCGAGAATTAGCATAATAAAAAGGAATTAAGAAAAAAGTTCTAACAAGGAAAATTTAAAAAAGACAAGAATCTCACACCTAAGATTTGAACACGCAATACACTAGAAGCTTCCTAATTCAAAGGGGATTAAATTTTACTCTATTCGCATGGTATATTCTTCCGACTAACGGGATTCAAATGAACCCCTTCAGAGTTCTGATCATGTAGCTCCGTCTCTGCCCCACCCCCACAAACAGGAGCAGATGCAGCACACAAAACTACGAGTTCATTTCAACCCCGTAGCTTTGGCTTAAACCTTATATGTGTTAAAATATTCACTAAACAAGTACAAGTAATAAATTTCAAACTCAGTAAATCAAACAGATTGCGATAAAAATTCGAACTTGAACCCATAAATTCAAATCTTGAATCCGCCTTTGTCCACACACCAAAAAAGGACTTCAAATGAACAGCTTCATATATACAAAAGTCACAGAAACTTTTCATCCAGAACTGTAAGCAAAGGACAAACCTTTGATTGCAAGATTAACACAGAAACTTAATTAAACCATAAGCAAAGTCAAAAGCTTGCATTCAACTAAAAACTCCATTATAAATCAAATAAATTGTGATAAAAATTCAAACTTTTAACACATAAAGTTCAAATCTTGAATCCACCCCACCAACCAAAAAAAGGGAAAACAAGAGTAACTCCAAACTTCATATATACAGAAACAGAAAATTTCCATTCAAGACAGTAAAGCAAAGAACAAACCTTTCATTCACTAAACACAAACTTAATCAAAACCCATAAACAAAGTCAAGAACTTACACATAATAAGCAGTTAAATCACTAATTAGACTAATCAAAACTCCATACAAAATCAAACAACACCAACTACTAATATTCAAATAAAATCAAGATTTAAGAAACCCAATAAACAAAAGAAGAAAAGAAAACAAACCTTATAAAAAAGATTGAATCTTTTTGATGAATTCAAGATATTTTCCAAAGGGGATTCTATTTTTCTGCTAAATACAAGAGAAGAGGTAAAAAAAAAGGGGTCTTTTGTTTTATGATGACTGAAGAAATGAAAGTGTTTTTGAGAGTTTTTTATGCTTATTATATAGTCAACAAACAAATTAATTGAAAAATCTTACAATTTAGAAAAAAAAAAAAAGTTGTGAAATATAAAGAGCTGGTTTCTTGGAGATAACTACTTGAACTGCCCCTCCACAAAAAGAAGTGTAGACCACAGTTTGATGGCACCACGTGGGAAGTGTCAATTCCTAGTCATTGTTTATTTGGTCTTCTTCTTTTTTTCATCTCCAAATTAGTAGTAATAAAGTATAAGTTTTTATCAAGTTTGAATACATATGACAGATACTTAAAATTGATATCAATTTTTACATAATCATTATAGTTAAGAATTGTACCATTTAAAGACTTGTGATAGAGTTTGATTGTGTTATTTAGATACTTGTCATTGATTCAAATAAATATGTAAAGAGTGTGTAATAGATTTGTTGATAAAATGTCAAGATAACGAATTAAATAAAGACATATGACATTTAAATTAAATATAATAATTGAAAATGAGTTATGAGATTGTCTTTTTTCCCTTTTCAATTCATTATATTCTTTTCGAGTAGAGTGAAATGATTGTTCTTATATTTATTTAGATTAATTTTCAACATATATATTGCATTTGCACGTATATGTCAAATAAATAATTATATATTAAATTAATAGTAATAAAGTATATGTTTTTATAAAGTTGAACATATACGTAGATAGTTAAAGTTGACGCGAAGTTTTACATGAATATCTCAAATAAAATGGGTACCACTAAAACACTTGTGGTAGAGTTTAACTGTATTATTTTGACACTTTTTAATGATTCAATCAAATATGTAAAAAATAATGTAACACATTCATCGATGACATATCAAAATAGTGAATTAAATAAAGATACATGATATTTAGATCCAAAAATAAGAGTTACAAACTTCTCCCCTGTCAATTCATAATATGCTTTTTAAGTAAAATGAAATAATTAATTTTGTTTTTATTTAGATTAATTATCAACATGTTTGTTGCACGCACATGTCGAATAACTAATTATGTTCAAAATTAATAGTAATAACATACATATTTTTACAAAAGTTGAACATATATATAAATACTTAAACTTGACATGGAATTTCACATAGACAATCCAACTAAAAAATTTACTCTACCATCTAAACATTTGTAATAGGGTTTAACTATGTCGTTTTGGCACTTTCACTGATCCAATCAAATATGTAAAAAATGTATAACATACTCATTAAGAACATATTAAAATAGTGAATTAAATAAAGACATGTGATAATTAAATTTGAATAAATATAATTAATTTTTTGTGTGTCATCTTATTAAAATGACAAACAAAAAAGACAATTCCAACATAGTTTTTATCTTTGAATCAAACAATCTCTTAAAATATGATATGATATAAAATATATGCATATCTTCTTTTATGTATATGAAATAGAGAAAATATTTTCTATATATATCTTCAACTAGAAAAAGATGCGTCACATATTCGTTAGGAGCCAATTTTGACTTATGGTTTCCTATTTATTTATATTAGTTATAAAAATTGAAAACACTATGCAAGAAATTATCTATTGGTCATCCCTATGTCTAAAATTGACTTGTACGCTTCACTTGCTACCACTAAATAATCTTTCGAAGGGTGTTTGGTTAATTTTATAAATTAGTCAAACTAATTTATGATATGAAAAATATTTTAATATTTATATGTGCGATAGATACTATGACTGATTATAGTTAAAAATAAGTCAAACATTTTAAATTGTTGATTATTTTTAATTTATGATTTTACAGCTTATAAATATTTTTACTTTTCCTAAATATAACTTCTAACTATATTTCTATTATATTTTCATCAATCGTATCTTTTTAATAAAAATGTAAAAACACTTTTATATTTATATTTTTTGTAAATGGTGTAAAGCATATTTCAATCAGAAAAAATATCTATCAACATCTTTATACTAAACATGTTAACCGCTTATTATAAAGTTAAATACTAATTATGGGTTCTAGCTTTTACAAAAGACTATTACTTACTATATTCTGAATAAATTATCCTCACATACATTCATTAAGAGAATTTTTGAAGATAAATTTCAGCTAGTCAAGATTTATGAATTTCACTAAATTCATACATACTCATAGTTCCCTTCTAATATTATTCTTCTATTTTGGTCAAATTTTTCAAAAATAACGATATCGTCGAGTGTATATCAAATCCTTTAAAATTAGTATATTTTGAAAATTTTGACATCATGTACGGACCTAAATTGTTGAGAGATGGTGCACGTGTACCTTTAATCTTGAAAAAAAACTATATATATATATATGTGTACCTTGAAAATTTAATATATATTTTCGAAGAACCCCTCAAACATATTTGATTGGGGCAGTTCGTCATTGTACTCATTTAGCTTTTGATGATGTGAGTGGGTAGCTCGAGTTTGAACCTTGGTGACGACACTCCGTGACCTATTTTTGTTTACTCATTTCTAACTTCAGCACAGGCTATACAACAACGTCAAATTTTATCGCTAGTAATTGATATACCCTTATGCCCCTATTGCGCTTAAATTTCAAGTCTCCCTCTATTCAACACGAATATGATAATATTTTTAAACACGGTGTGCATTTAATTTCTAAACATAGTACATAAAGTAATTAGAGAATCGAAAACATAGGGAAATTGCGTACGCAAGTTATAAATGGCAAATCACGTAATAAAACGTAGAATTAATGGTAATATATTATGTACTGCCGACAAATAAGACCGCGTTTGGATTTGTTTTTATTTGCAAAATGTTTGGTTCCTACTTCCTAGAAGGTGGAAACAAACATTAAAATACACACATTTAAAAAAGGAAAAAAAGTTTTCCTCACATGTTTTTAATCAACTTCATTCATTACTTATATGTATAAAATAATTAGTTGTTTGAATTACTTTCTCAGTCTAATATTAGTTGTCATATTTTATTTTTTAAAATTATAAATTAAATAATCAAAAATTATATGAGAAATATCATTTCTTCTCAAAAAAATAATACTCATGTTATTTCAAAATAAGTAGTGCTTTAGTAAAACAAATTTTAGGAATTCAATATAAAAAATAGTAATTATTCTTAGTTATATCCTTATATTAAAAAGTTGTTTACTTCTTTTTAATAGTGTTTAATTTTCAAAAAAATATTCAATTAACAAGGATAACTTAGTAAACTATATTTTATATTTTTTTTTAATGAGCGTAAAATGAATTAAATCAATATGAAAAGTATTATGTGATGCAAGAAGTAGCTTCTAAGAGACTAAAATGTGATGATAATGACATGGAAACATTAATGTATCTTCCATGTTCTTTCTCTTATAGTATATAGTATATATATAGTATAAATAGAGTATATTTGCCCCTTTTTTTAGCAATACTTCCAAGTTCTTTCCTTTGTCATTTTCATCCCCTTTCTTTAAGTCAAATTCTAATTTATTTTTTTAAGATATAGGGGTCAGTCATGATATAGAAGGTTCCAAGTATATACAATTTTTCATACTTTGTTTTACGTTCGTTTTGAGTCAGAAAAAATCTCATTTTAATGAGGATAAAATTCTTTAATAAAAATGATTTCATGTCCAAAGTTAAAAGGTCTTACTTTGGAAGGGATGAATTTTCTATTAGTAATTTTATTTTTAGAATTCGAATTTGAAATTTCTGATTATAAAGAAAAAGCAGATAAAATTATATACGAGTGACTAGTGAGTTTTCCAAAATTAATTTCCCTGCTAAAGAAGTCCAAGTAGATATTATTTTCAAATTGATTTCACTAATGCTAAATAAGTCCTAGTGGAACCATGACAATTGACATGGGCATTTACTTATACATTTCCTTTTTATATATTTATTGATTTTCCAGTGTTTAATATCTGTATTTTTGATGTTTGATTAATCGAATTAGCACTTCTAAAGTCCATTCGAGGGAAGTGCTTCTTATTAAAGACTTTTCGATACCCATCACTCGAAACAAAGATCTCTAATTGAAAGAAAATCAATCTTTTATAATTCACTGTACCATATTCTTCAATAGTCTTATACTTTTCAATTAATCGGTCATTGCTATTAAGATATTTATTTCCTATTCTGTTGTGTGAGTCAAAATAAGTGTTTTTTTTTGTTTTTTTTGGTAGGAAATATTTACTAGGAAAAAATTAAAAGTCAAAATGAAACCTTTTGATGTCTGGAAGGCTTACCTCATCAAAATGTCATGATCAACCAACCTCTAATACATATAATATGCACTCATGAGAGATTTTATAAAATTATCTTTTAAGATAAAATATAAAATATAATTAAAATCCAAAAACGTATGTATCACGTGAATTTATATTTATAACTAATCAGACTTTTCACTAATTTTCTTTTCTTTTTTCAAGTAAAATTGGCATAAGGTATTATATGCATTCTGGCCTTTCTTTGGAAGTTTGAATCAATTTAGAAATCAATCAATTTTTTTTACTTGCCTTTTACAATGGGCGTTACAATATAGAATAAAAAAGAGCAAGTCTAGTTCCCAACATTATTTATTTATTATTGATTATACTTTAGGGTCCGGGGTGTACGTGATGCCTTACTTTGAGGGAGGATGGGTTGACGAGGTCAAATTAAAGAAAATGATTGTTAGACTTTTGAAAAGAGGATGCAAATGATATCTTAGACAAATCTCACATCTTAACAAGAAATGTAAAAAAATTAAAACTTTATAAGACATAGAATAAACGTATACGATACACGTCCTTTAGACTTAATGATAATGTAACTCAAGAGACAAATTCGTAAAATCTGTCTTTTAGACATCAAGAAAGGTTTCACATTGACTTTTAATTATCATTTTTACTTTTATTATTACAATATACTATTTAATATAATATTTTTCTTTCTTGTGTATTGTCCATATATCCTACGTAACTATGCTAGTCTGCTAAACTACACAAAAGGTTGCTCGTCTTCTATTATAGTCATTATCACCAAAATAAATAAATAAATAAATAAAGGGAAAAAAGTCTGAAATATATTTGAACTTTGACCAAATTGTTGTAATAATACCGAACTTTGGAAAGGACCTTTTACCCCCTGCACTATTTAATAGTGTATTTTAAAGGTATATATGAGCCCACATGGACATCATAAATATTGCATCATTATAAATAATAATGTGTCCACGTGGGCACATATATACCTTTAAAATACACTATTAAATAGTGCAGGGGGTAAAAGGTCCTTTCCAAAGTTCGGTATTATTACAACAATTTGGTCAAAGTTCAAATATATTTCAGACTTTTTTCCCTTTATTTATTTATTTATTTATTTTGGTGATAATGACTATAATAGAAGACGAGCAACCTTTTGTGTAGTTTAGCAGACTAGCATAGTTACGTAGGATATATGGACAATACACAAGAAAGAAAAATATTATATTAAATAGTATATTGTAATAATAAAAGTAAAAATGATAATTAAAAGTCAATGTGAAACCTTTCTTGATGTCTAAAAGACAGATTTTACGAATTTGTCTCTTGAGTTACATTATCATTAAGTCTAAAGGACGTGTATCGTATACGTTTATTCTATGTCTTATAAAGTTTTAATTTTTTTACATTTCTTGTTAAGATGTGAGATTTGTCTAAGATATCATTTGCATCCTCTTTTCAAAAGTCTAACAATCATTTTCTTTAATTTGACCTCGTCAACCCATCCTCCCTCAAAGTAAGGCATCACGTACACCCCGGACCCTAAAGTATAATCAATATTATCATTGCTAAAATTTGTCTAGCACCATCACTAAAGCAAACGTCTGACTTTGATATCATATATGTCTCAACTCATCAAACACATGCATGTCACGTATACATATTTTATAAAATTCTTCACTTTTCTTTTCTATACATTTCGATATAAAAATTTACCTAAATTATCACATACATATACCCTTCTACAAAAGCTATAGAAAATAAAAGCTAATTAATGGCTTGACTCATCATGGTGTAGAACATGTTGTGCAAGAAAAAAGTGACCATATTATTATTTTTAAATTAATGTGTAAAATATTTAAAAGTGATCGCACAAATATTCTCTCTAGCTCTTTTTCACTAGTGGGGAATTTCCATTAAACCTTTTTTGTCCTACTTAAAAGATTGAAATAAATTATTTAGTCATAAGAATTTATATTGGATTTGTGTTGGTACCATATGACAAAACGAATCAGAAAATATTTTCATTAAATTAATATGAAATTTTTCCACGTACAACACAAGTGTTTGGTGCAACACCAGCCTTTGGTGTATTTTTCTTTCATTTCGTCATATTCCTAATAACATATGTAATTACAACATATCAATTGTTAATGAACTTTTGTTTTACCAAATCTCAGGGAAATGGTCTAATCATAAAAATAGTATTTTATCATAATGTCGGATCCTAAATTTTTATAGATTCCTTTTATGTTACCGTAATCAATCACTAAGCCATAATATCTCAAAAATGAGGAGCTGAAAGTCACTTGACTGTAAGAAAAGAAGGTCATAAGAATTTATTTTTTAAATTTCTTTGTTTCAAACTTAGTGAAAATCAATTTAAATTTAATATAAACATCGAACGTTGTATAGAAATAAAAAACAATTCTCATATGTACCAAATTTTAGCAGCAATGAAAGTTCAAAGTCTGTGGATTACGTTTTTTTTTTTTGAAAAAAAAATAAAATTGTTTTTATAGTTTAATACTAGGTGCTGCTTGTACTATATATTATTAAAATAATAATAATCCTACTATTATATTTTAATATCAAGTGGAAACTAGTTAATTCATTCAGTCACTAACCACTAATATATCCACTATTTTTCAACAAATTGATGAGATAAAGCTTTGATTTTTGAGTACTTGACCAGTCCACTAATTGAAGAAATTAAATTATGCATTCCGTCCAATTATTTTTTAACACGTTTATTAATTATTAAATATTATGTATAAATTATAATTTACTAAATTACTCTTATTTTTTCCTGACCTTATTATTCCTATTAATTAGAAAATGAATGTTATTGATTAAGATTCTAATAAACTTTATTTAAAAATTGAATAGATCTATATATATACATCTTTAGTTGACACAATTGTTTAATAAAAAACACCTTCTATTTTTTATTTATTTTTTATAGAAAACACGTGTGAGATTAAATGACTCAAGATTTTGTCATGATTTTTGATCGACTATTTATTTAATCCTATTGTTGCAAAATTTAATTATTATCTCAACTTAAGTGCCATCACTTTCTCCTTTAGTTTTATTCTTTTTTTTTTCTTTTTGGACGTGTAGCTCAATCCTTTTCTCCTTTTACCTTTTTAGCCAAGGAAAAAAATAATGTATAAATTACCTATTTTTCTCAATTTAACAACTACTCTTTATTAATATAATAAAATAATAACTTTACTTTAATTTTTTTAATGATAACTTGTTAAGGGAAAATAAATGTTTCCACTATATGTACTTTTAATAAAGGTAAATAGTAAGCATGCAAGTTCTTAGAATGAGATGTAATTTTACAAATTTATAGTTAAATATAAAAGAGGAACTTTGAGCAACATTAAAATTGTTTTGGTGTGATTAATAAGTCATGAGTTTGAATCATCAATCAGTTGTTCAAGTTTATATCAGGATAAACTACATACATTACACTCCTTTAAAATGTTACTCTTCCCTAAATCTTGTATGAAAGCAAGATAATTTGTGCATCGAGCTATCTTTTTTATTGCTAAGTATAAGAATATGAGCAAAAACAATCATTAGTTTAGGGACTAATTAGGTATAGTTTTTGAAATTATCTTTCATACCGCATTAACTTTGCCAGATACATGTAGCTGACAGGCACACTCAGATACATGCAGGTCAAATTAGGTGTAATTTGTTCGAGAAACATTGTATCCAATCATTATTCACATGTATCTAGGATACACTTTCGCTCGCCTCTCTCCCTATGTATATGTATGATATACACTGACTCTCTTGCTCGCCTCTCTCCCTATGTATCTGAATTTTAGAATTTATCTGGTATTATATATATATATATATATACACACACTAGGTAATTTGTCCGCGCTTCACGTGGTAATAAATAATAATTGCATTGAACTTGCAGATAATCCTTTACTAATATCCATACATTAAAAATAATGAAAAATATAGGTTCTTAAAAAAATATTAGTAATATTCCAACATGAATTTGATTATTTGTCATTGTCAAATAACTCAAGAACCTCTAATGAATGAGTTATTCATGAAATAATAAATCATTTGTTCTTTCATCAACATTAAAAGGAAAATAAAGAAGAAAATATGAATATATATACAAAGGCATTTCGTAAGAAAAAGAACACATTTAAGTTGCATAGATTATACAATTGTGATATATGTCTCA
>NW_006239500.1:141749-142519 GCF_000226075.1 Solanum tuberosum | reverse complement strand
AACATCCAACTGGAAATCTGATATTCTGGTGTATCTAACTTGAAATCTGATAAGAAATTATTAATTAATGAAATAATATGTAATTATTTCAAACTATAAAGTGAATTAGTATTTATGGTAGGAATGTTCGTATAATTAGATGGTTTTTTCCTAAAATTTTTGCATAGTTGAGAACTTGATTCATTAATGGACAGTGCAGATAATTTGTGCCCAATCACTATACATGTCATTGGGCCCAAACAATGTCATACATTGGGCTGACTTGCATTTGATTACCTTAGCACCTGCCGGATTATTAGGCCCAATAAAACCTTATTGGGCCAACAGCAGGGGGTCCGTCGATGGGTGATTTGCATAAGGAAAAATCACCCCATATACACATTTAAGAGTAAATATTACAGATTTTAAATCTACTTTTAAAAAATTCTTGTTTATAACAATTTAATTACGGGTTATAACATATCACTAATTATTTATAAATTAATTAAATTTTACTTTATTAAATAAGTAATTTTTTATAATTTTATATTATTATTAAATTATTTAAATAAAGAATACCCCTAATTATCTCTTACACAATTATAGGGATTTTACATTGATTACACTTCCTTATTTAATGTTATACTCATAACCTCCCATTAGTCAATCCCACCACCCTTCCCCCACACATATCCAACTATACACGCTATCACCCCACTTTCACCTTCTTCTCTCCCATTTTTCTCACCAGCCAACTACACCAACATTCAATCTTTCGTCCAATTTTTTTT
>NW_006239500.1:125355-139186 GCF_000226075.1 Solanum tuberosum | reverse complement strand
CTTTATTTCATGCTAATCATTAATTATCTACAATAAATTTCAAATTAAATTACAAGCCACACTTTCAGTTTTTTACTTTATTATCTATAATTTCGTGTTTTTTTTAAATTTTCGTTTATCTTTTTTTTAAAAAAAACTTTTTTCGAATTAATAAAAACATTTCTTTTATTTGTGAATTTGTTATAACCTGAAATTTTTTAATGCTATAGCTTGAAAGTCTAAATCTACTGCTATAGCCTGAAAATAGTACTATAATATATGTCATATATGAAATTTACACTTTGCATAAATAGGATCTTGGGGCCCAATAAAACCTTAATGAGATTATTTATAGCAACACAAAAGTCTAAGTAGTCGTTTGGCCATGCGATACCATATCATGATATGGAATCATGAGATGGAATCAGCATTTGGACATGCGATTTTACGCTGATTCCATCTCATGATTCCATATCATGAGATGTGATTTCATACTCTCCAAAAACCATGATATGGGAATTCCATATCATGATTTGAGATATTTTTAATACAAAAATTGATCCACAAGTTTATATTTTGTTAAAACAACCATACATTTATATCTACTAACCATTTATTTCATATATAAATAAAATTTATAATCACATCATTATTTTATAAAATTTATTATTCTCACCAACATATAATCACTTTAACTCACACCAACCGATTGTTTAGTAATAAATTTGTTCTCTTCATTTACTCCAACACCTAATTTATTACTTCTACCGTTTTGTATTTATTACACCTTAAAGTAACAATGTTGGTTCGTGTTCTCGGTCACATGATCGAGAAATGCAAGTTCAACGTGAGGAATTGTTCGTACTATGTGGGAGGATTATATTAAAGACTAGTACACTACAATTTATGTTTAATTTTTTTTATTGAATTAAAGTTAGATAAACCAATGACTTAAGTGGAGAACAAATAGCTTTGTAATAATTTATTATGCGATTTTTATAAATTTTTGTTTCTTGGTAAAATTAAATAAACAATTGGGGATATTTTAATAGTTTTACAACTTATGAGATTCTTATGTTTATGAGAAAATATACAACACAAAAATTCCATATCGCATGTCCAAACAAAACTTCAATTTCATCTCATAATTCCATATTATAATATCATATCATGATTCCATATCATGATATCATATCGCATGGCCAAACGGGCCCTAAGAGTTATTTTAGACCATGAATTTAAAAGTATTCTTCTGTTTTATTTTTCTTCTTAAACTTTGTACCAATATCAAATAATATTACATAAATTAAAATAAAATGAGAAATTAATATGCAATTACAAGTTAAATTTCATCGATAGTATAACATTTATTCTTATATTATCCAATTCATATAACTTAACATTTTTTTTAATCTTTTCTTAATATAAAGTGCACGCGTTGTCTACTCTCAAAAAACACACTTTATTTACTTTCTTCAAAGCAAAACATTCCAAGAAGATACTTGTAACTTGTCATTTGTTCATGTTGGAAAAATAAATAAAGAATATAACATATAGATAATCAAGAAAAAAAACATCCTATCGTAGACATTATCATTTTCCCTTAATCAAAAGTTTGGTTCAAGCTTTTGAAGCGGAATACATCTTGTTAGGAGCGCTGATATACCCCTTAAAAATGAGTCCTATAAATTCTATATTCTATCAAATTTCAAAACAGACATCAAACATCGAATAACACATCCACAATATAAACATAACATTAGCATATGTAGCTTTCATATTTGCATGCCACTATCATCCAATTACTTAAAGACAAAACCCCAAAATTTGGGATTAGGTAGGCAAGAAAGAATGTTTGGTTTTATTTTTATTATATTTTTATATTACAAAAAAGCAAAGCTATATAGCTTATATATATAGGGAGAAAGAATGTTAGGCAGACTTTTTAAATTGTATTTTAGCATAAGTAAGGAATCATGGACTCCTATGATAATTCCCACTTCTATTTGCTTGGCATTTTATGCTTTATTTTCTCCTCCAAACACTACATTCCAATGTTACAATAACTAGAAATAAAAGTTTCATATAGTACAAATTAAAGCTATTTTTAGCATAGAAACAAGAAAAAAGGTAAATAACAGAGAAATAGTTTAACATTTATACAGACCTATAGAAGATAATAATAGGATTCAATTTTTTAGGTTTTTAAATTCATATTAAAAAGTTAAAGTGATTTTTTTAACTCTCATGCGCATATACACATAATTGAACTCATATATATGTTCCACGTCAAAAGATATAGATCGAGGACGAAAAGCAACATCAATGAAGGTATGTAGGTACACTATTTCGTGGTAAGAATTGTAACTTTTCATAAATTTTTCACTTGTCACTCGATAACGAAAACTTTTTTTCTTAGAATGGACTAATTGAATGTAATTTTTGTTTCAACGTTTGCCTCCTCTTCTCCCTCTAAATCAAACTTTTGATTATCAAAATGGTTGAATACGAGTCGAATCCTAGATGCATAAACAGAAGAAGGTGATATTCAATGAAAATTTTATTTCTGCGACTATCTCAATATGATTACATGTAATTATAACATAACAAACATAACTTCAATCACCTAGAAAATAAGACATTCAATCTATTATTAATATGTTAAATTACACTGATAATATTAAAGGTATATATAATTTAAATTTGAATAATAAAAAATGGTTGTTGTGCACCAAATGGACACCAAAAAAGGCACCATTTTTTCCCAAAAAGTTAAAAGAGGACCAATCTGGCACATAACCTATTATTATTCCTTCAAACACACAATTCCATGTACTAGTTTTTAACCTATTTTTGGACTTTTTTTCTCACCCTTTTCCACTTTAGCCACTTACCCTCACATATTACTCCAAACAAAAAAAAAACTATCACTACTACTTAGCCATGACCAAATTAAACATCTTTTTTCTTTTGGACTTTGTACCTTTTTGTTGATTCTTGAACCAAAACAGTCATGTTAAAAGACCAAAATACCCCTATACAAAATTTTGTATAAATAGCCATGCAACTTAAACTCATACCACAAAAAAACCAATTTCATCTCTCATTTCTTGCAAATTTTGATCTATCATATATTATAAGTTCAATGGTAAAAAGCACTACTAGTGATCAAATGGAAGTTAAGTCCTCTATTTCTTTGTTACAAGAAAGGTTCAAACAATTGCAAAAAATCAAGAAGATGAGGCAAGAGAAAGAGCTATTGAAGAATATGTTGATGCATTTTGATCATCATGATGTGGAGTCATACAATAATAATAAGTTTTATTTCCACTCTGAATTAAACATGGTTTCTCCAATAAATAATGACAAGTCATCTTCTCGATTTTCTCTCTCCCTATGGCCAGATATTAAATCGCGGAATATTGTGAGGAGTACTCCTAAGCTCAAACGTGATTATAACTCTCATTCAGATGTTGATACTTCTCTACATCTTTAGAAAGAGAGAAGAAAACAACTTGATGTACTAAACTTCTGTTATGTGCAAGAACGATTGATGAAGGGTTAGATCACGTTATGATTGCTCTACACAGACTTAAGAGACCGTTTTCACACGAGTTGAGCATGTGACCACTTAATCATATGGTGAAAAGACTCTTGTCGCTACTCCAAGGCTCCCTTTCACTTCTCTACATCTTTGAATAGGAAGAAAAAAATATTACTAGCTACTTCATCAAAATATTATAGATATCTTATGCATGACCTGATAGTTTAAAATATTTAATTGCATAATTTGTTTTTTAAATGGGTGGATTTGTAATTTTGTTTTCAACAATCGAACTTATGCTTAGTGAGGCATACATTATTTAAGGGCACGAGACATAATGTGTGAGAAATATATTCTAACGCAAAAATATAGATTTATTCCCCCACAAATAATTATTTACCTTGAAAGACAAAAATTAAAAATCACAAAATATGAGCAAAAGTGCAAATTAAAGACCCTGTTTAAAATTGTATATGAGTTACACTTTGAAAAAATGTACTTAATTCCCGTTTTAAATTATCTGGCATAATTTAACTCATCATGAAATTTAAAAAGGAAATTTTTTTTTAAAAAAATTGAAGTGAATTAAAATGTATTTACAGAATTCAAATGCATTTTTGGTAAACACATGATAAGTCATTGCTTAACCTAATCTACAAATAAAGCTAAAGAGAAAAAAGAAAAAAAACGACAAAAAGAGGAAGAAAAAGTCTCATTTAAGTACACGACAAACTAATGGCATAACTAAATACACAACTTATTTTGCGGTATATATTCTCTAAAATTCTCTATCATTTAAAATTTAAAAAATCCCACTCTCTCCTATTTTTAGGTACATCACTTTACGCGATGTATCAATCGGATACATCACTTTACGCGATGTATCGAAGCGAACGCGACGTATCGAGACGTTGAGTGATATATCCGAAAATGATACGCAATGTATCGGGACGTTGAAGGATGTATCCCGATTTCACCAAATTTAAGGGATTTTTATAATTTGGAAAAGAGTAGGATAAAATGTAATTAGTTCTTAACACTATGAAATTTGTGTAAAATTCTCTTTTTTAATAACAATAACATATTTAGTATAATTTTATAAATAGAATCTGTAAAGGGTAGGACATACACAAATTTTACTCATACTTTTATGTAAATAGAAAAATTATTTCCAATTGACCCTTGATTCTACGGGAAAAATTTTTTCAAAGTTTGATAACAAGAAAATATGGACAGCAAAAAAGCAAGTGAAGTAAGTAACAAGAAACGATACACAAGAAGGAAAAAAAGAAAAGATGTGATTACTGAATAATACTACAACTAAGGAGAAGCGTAGGTAGAGGAGGCTATCCTCGTATATTTTTCACACAAAACACGATAACAATCGACTATATCTGTTAATCTTTTAGTCTAATTCTTGTTCTCACTTCTCCGACCCTAATTTTTATCTAAGTATCTTTTGGTGATATGACTTTCGGATGATTTCTTTTTGAAATCTTTACAGAAACCTTTGTAGGAGTTGGGACAGAAGTACGTACAGTCTCAACATTTTTAGAGCTCATTTTACGCATTTAGGGGTCAATTTATAGGAATTAGGCAATTTTCTCAGTTTTTCGTGTTTTAGCCCATAAATATTTTGGTGATATGGATGATTTCTTTGTGAAACCTTAACGGAACCCTTTGTAGAGAATTGGGGGAGCAGTACGTACGGTCTCTCCATTATTTTTAAGCCCATTTTGGGTATTTAGGGGTCAATTTACAGGAATTAGATGATTTTCTCAATTATTTGTGTGGTAGTCTATGAATATTTTAATGATATGACCTACAGACAATTTCTTTGCGAAACCTGTATGGAACTCTTTGCGGGGAGTTAGGTGAGCAGTACGTACAATCTTACCATTTTTACATTTTGGACATTTAGGGATTAATTTACAAGAATTAGGTGATTTTCTCAGTTTTTCGTGTTTGTTAGCCCATGAATATTTTAGTGATATGACTTCCGGATGTTTTCTTTGTGAAACCATTACATATTCCTCCGTAGGAAGTTGGAGGAGCAGTACATACAATCTCACCATTTTTAGAGTCCATTTTGGGCATTTAGGGAATAATTTACAAGAATTATGTAATTTTCTCTGTTTTTCGTGTGTGTTAGCCCATAAATATGTTGGTGATATGGCTTCCGGATGATTTCTTTGTGAAAACATTACATATTCCTCCGTCGGGAGTTGGGGGAGCAGTACATACAATCTCACCATTTTAGAGTCCATTTTGGGCATTTAGGGGACAATTTATAGGATTTATGTAATTTTCTCAGTTTTTTGTGTGTGTTAGCGCATAAATATTTTGATGATATGGCTTCTGGATGATCGATTTCTTTGTGAAACCTTTACAGAACACTTCATAGAAAGTTGGGGGAAAAATACATACAATTTCACCATTTTTAGAGTCCAATTTGGACATGGGCCACTTTAATGGAATTAGGTAATTTTCTCAGCTCTTCTTGTGTGTTAACCCATGAATATTTTAGTAATATGGTTTCTGAATGATGTCTTAGCGAAACCTTTATGGAGCTCTCCTTAGGGATTTGGGGGAGCACTATGTACAATCTCACTATTTTAGAGTCCATTTTGGGCATTTAAGGGTTAATTTATACGAGTTAGACGATTTTCTTAGTTTTTCGTATGTATTAGCCCATGACTATTTTGATGATATGACTTCAAGACAATCGCTTTGCAAAACCATTATGGAACACTCCGTAGGGAGTTGGTTGAATAGTATGTACAATCTCACCATTTTTAGAGTCCATTTATGACATTAAGGGGTCAATTTACAAAAAATAGGTGATTTTCTCAATTTTTTGTATGTGTTAACCCATGAATAATTTTGTGATATTGCTTCCGAATGATTTCTTTTCTAATAATAAATACGTGATAAGTTTATGCACATATATTTTTATATAATTTTGATATTTAGAAACATCTTTTCAAAATATAGATCAATAATAAAATAACAAAATTTAGAAACATCACTTAAATTCTCCTAAATGTCCTTGTCAACAAATCAAATTCAAGGGTTCTTTTGTCTTTTTGATAAAATTGCCCTACTATTTAACTTTACATTTGTTTATTCATTATTCTTTCTAAAGGACATTGGCAAAAATAAATTAGCACACAAGAGTCCACCTCTATCACTTCAATTTATCCCCCAAATTCCTTTTATCATCTTTATCATGGAGGTAAGAATTTTATTGATTTGTTGATTTGATTGAGTTGTAATTTATTTTTCATTTTTATTCTTGATGCAAAGTATAAAAAAGATTAATAAACAAATAAATATATGTGCTAAAAAATTAATAAGAATGTTTACTATTTGATTATCAAGATCGAGTGTAGCAAAAAGGATAAACGAGAGATGAAAAGAATTGAAAACGAATGTTTGTGAAATTGGAATAGAGATGCATTTTAGGAAAGAAAGGGGATCTATATGTTTGCGTATATACATTTTTTTTGTATAGGATTTTGATCGAGCACAACTTGTGATGTGCGTGTTAGATGTATGAAAATGAGTTACAATTTTGCCGGTGACATAGATCTGGTAATAAAGTGAAGGAGAAGCAAGGCGGACACTCCAACTTTGATCTTTATGGATTTGTACCAAAATCGAGTCGTAGACAAATGAATCTAATCTTAACGGGGTCCATCAATATCCGAATTTCATATATGTGTCATCGACTTTCAAAAAAAATTCGATTATCAATACACACACTCCTTATCCATTTGTCATATTTTATTTCATTTTGAGCTAAATAAATAAGTATTTCGTAAGATTTTATTCAATACCATCGATACAAAAGGTACATTTCAAGTGATTAGGTAAAAAGCATGATTCAAACCAACAATTTTCAGCTCATGGACCTGATGAGTCGACTAATTCGTTTGCTCATCACTTCACATTCTATTTCTTTCACTATTTTCTCTGAGGATTCCAATTTTGCTCGTTTGGTCAAGATAAAAATAGCGTTCGTTATGTCTAATGATCCCTTTGTATAGGTCAGAACTACCTTATAAATTATATCATTAAAAAACTTTATGTATTTGTATTTAACTCTTACAAAAAATTTAGTACTTTAATCAAGTACTTCGAATCGCTCACAAAAAAGTAGGGTTTACGTCCGACTCCTAATTATCATATCGAGTCAAAATTTTTGGTATAACAATTTCAATATTATAGTATTTGATATGTATTTTAATTTTAATTTCTTTGAATATTCAGTACGATATATAGTATATAAAATAATCAGTGAATATAATACCAAAATATATCATTGTATATAGAATAATTTATTTATATTATCATAATACTAGCAATTACATAAAATAGTATCCATACAAAACTAATTATTCATATGTTGAAACTTTGACTACTCTAGCTTGATTGAAATGCCATTTTCATGTTATTGATTAAACTATGAATTTGCTTGTACTTTCTTTTAAATATTTATACTTGTATAAAATGTTAGCAAAGTATAATTGAGATGATTTATGAGAAATCAAAGTCATAATTCTTTATTATAATATAACTATATAAAAGTCGAAGTCAAATAAATTATGATTATCAATTTATAATGCCACAAAATATCAAAACCAAACTATAAAATAGTGAATCATATCACATTAATTTAATATAATAAAAATATAGTCTTTTTTCAAAATTTAAAATCAAATTATCGAATCGAAATTTTCAAATACCTTAATAAAAAACATAGGTAAACACAAAGTCAAACACGCGGCTAACAAATGTGGGTCCTGAGAAAAATTAGATACTGATCCAATTTCATCTGAGAAATTAAAAAAAATTAAAATTAAATTAATAAAATAAAAATAAAAATTCCAAGTCATCCGACAACCGTCTACTTGCCAATTCGGTCAGCAAATTTTTTCTTCACTTTCCTCTCTTTCGTCTTCACAAAAAAAAAAAGGGTAGAGAAAACATTAGCACAAAATAAAAATAAAAATCTTACCTTTATGAAAGGGAAAATTTTTTGAGAGCCCATTTTTTTCAAATTTTTAATTTCTCTTCAAGACCCTTTTTTTTGTTGTTTTTTTTGGTTTTCAAGAACTAATTTTTTTGTTTATTGATTTAGCTGTTGTGGTTATTTTATCAATCAATTAAGGAATTTCAGGCAGGTAATTTCATTTTTATACTAACCCCAGATCTTGTTTTATGTTCTTTATGCTATATGTGTATGCTGTTTTAGCTATTTTTGTATTTTTGAAGGGATTTGAGAATTTGGGTGTTTGTTGTTTTTGTTTGATCTAATGTTACATGCTCAGTTTTGTGTATTTAGTAGCAGATGTGCTTTGTTTGCTATGAATATTGGTAGTGTTTGATATAAAGTTAGAAACTTTTGTTAGTGTTTTGATTTGAAGTTAGCTGATGTCCTGTATTTGCCCTGTTCTTGAAGGTATAAATGTGAAATATTGTTAATTTTTTGGATGATTCTTGTTAGGGTTTGGTATAAAGTTAGTAATTTCTTGTTGATACATGACCAATTGGTAGTATTAATGTTTGTTGTTGGTAGAGTTCATGGCACAGTTTTTTTTTTTTAAAAAGAGAGTGTAGTACATGCACCATCGGATATTAGTAGAGGTGTGTTTGATAAACATTTGGTTGTAGTTCAGGTAGGAAACTCGCACATCTAATAATTCAGGTATGAAACTCGAAAAATCGGTATACTTTAGGTGTGTTTTGACACTTCACTGTTCAACAAAAAAGTCTTTTTTTTTTCTTTGGAGTAATGGAAGTTGGAACTAGAGAGAAAGAAAAGTAAATGTTAGCTTGAATGTGTTAGTTTTTGGAAGTAGGAGATATCTGATATCGGTGGTAAGATATGTTTGCTTGTACTTGGAAAGATATGGTGTTCTTTTTCTCCCAGTTTAAACAAAAACAAGTTTTTTATACTTTTTGTTAGATATGTTTTTATGTTTAGAACAATGAGGTAATATATCTTGTGATTTATTTCTTTGTTTCTTTCGAGGGAAAGACTTGTGAACGAGTTCAAAATTGTGTTTTAGAAGTGAAAATGCATTTGAAGCATACTGGATCAGACATTGGTTTTGTTTGTTTTCCGTTTAGCACATATCTGAACATTTGCTGATGGGAACCTTTTGTGACTTATTTTGATCACCAGCGTCGCGGATTAATGCTGCCTCCACGCCAACAACCACGGCCTGGCGGACTTCAGACGTCTTTATCCTTGGTCGTCTCTCCTGATGCCTGTGGATCTCCTAATCCTCAAGAACGTGGCTCAACCTCTGATCAGGCTCGTGACTCACCATCTGAAAGTGCTAGCTCACGCGAAACTTGGCCAACATCTGATGCTTTGATGGCAAAAAAGCTGGAGAAGGAGAAAGAGAATGGCTATGCTGAGCACTCTGTTGTCCGCAATATGTCAAACTCAGACAAAATTTCCCTTCGAGACATTGCCCGAGAAAGAGTTGACGTTATAGCTGACAGGATGCGAAATCTCCCAGATGAGTATCTAGAGAAGTTCAAATATGAACTTCGGGTCATTCTTGAAGGGTCAGGTGGTGCTCAGCACAGAAATGAGTTTCAATTCCTCCAAAGGCTAGTGAATAGTAGAGGTGAGTTGACGGATGGAATCCTGTGTTTAACACACCGCACCCAGCTAGAAATTCTAGTTGCCATCAAGACGGGAATTCAGGCGTTCTTGCATCCCAGTGTCAGTCTCTCTCAAGCTTCTCTCATTGACATTTTCTTGTATAAGAGGTGCAGAAACATAGCATGTGGTAGTGTGCTACCAGCAGAGGAATGTAGCTGTGAAATTTGCTCGAAGAAAAATGGTTTCTGCAACCTTTGCATGTGTGTGATTTGCAACAAGTTTGATTTTGAGGTCAACACTTGCAGATGGATAGGTTGTGATCTCTGTTCTCATTGGACACATACGGATTGTGCCATTAGCAATGGGCAGATTGGAACGGGCCCTTCTGTTAAGGTTGGAGCTAGCTCAGCCGAGACGCTCTTCAGATGCCATGCTTGCAGTAGGACATCTGAGTTATTAGGTTGGGTTAAAGATGTGTTCCAGCACTGTGCTCCAAGTTGGGATGCGGAAGCTTTTGTTAGAGAGCTCGACTTCGTCAGGAGAATTTTCCAGAGAAGTGAGGATGCCAGAGGCCGTAAGTTATATTGGAAATGCGAGGAACTCGTTGAAAAGCTGAAAGGTGGTGTTGCAGACCCTATGGCTTGTAAAGTGATCTTATCCTTTTTCCAAGGTAAGCCTGACATCTTATTTATTGTCCTAACTTCTTTCTACACTATTTGTGATTGGGCCGTAGTTGATAACTGATTATTTGTTCTGGACCACACTTGAATTGGTCTGTCCAAGATTGAGAAAAGGTTGAAATGAAAGCTTGATGCATCTAACAAGAAATCAAATGTAGCAGGTTAATGATAATTTGATTATTGGTCCTCTGCTCTTTGTCTTCGTTGATCTATAGTTAGTGTTCTTTAGTAGGCTAGGTGGAATAAAAAGGTGTATTATTACAGTGGCGGAGCCAAGAATTTTACTAAGGGGTGTCACAATATAAAAAAAGTAGAGACATGTAGAAAATAAAGGGAGTCAACGTATTACTATATACTTAAAACTGAAATTTTGACCTAGCTAAACAATGTAATTTTCCGGCGAAGGGGTGTCAAATGACACCCTCTGATTGGATCATTTACTGTACCGAGAAGCTCGTGCAATGATTATCAAGTATCTTTATCTATTTGAGAAATAACAAATCATCTCTTCTAATATTGAACTTTTAATTACAATATACTCTTGGCTAAACTTCAACAGTTTTCACAAACCTATTAGCCATACATTTTTTTCAATCTTTAAAGCCTTTGAGCATTTTGCATAGATTGCTGGCCCTAGGTAATTGGAATAGTGGAGGGATAGGAGAAGAGTTGCATGCGCACAAACCAATTAGCATTTAGGACAAAATATTGAAAGATGGATCGTGGAACTTAGAAGTAGATGTAGATAGAAGAAAGTAGTGATGTTGAAAGGAGATGAGTTGCATGCAACAAAGAATACGGTTGTGAACACTAAGAGGCACAAATCAATTGCATTTAAGGACATGATATTGAATGATGTAGCATGGAACTTAGAAGTGGATGGAGATAGAAGAAAGTAGTGATATTTGAAGGCCTAGCACTAGAGGCGGAGCCAGGATTTTTAATTTATGGGTTCCAGATAACAATCCTTTTGGTTTACTAGGTTCTGAATAAATTATTTTTATATATTAAATGATTCTTTAAACACAAAGACAAGGTTTGAGCCTAAGCTACTCGGTTCTCCATTGTCTAGGGGCTAGGACCTTGACTATCGAAATCATGGGGGTGGAATGACAAAAGATTGTGAAACCTCTAAAGAGTATAAGAAGCTAAGGGAGAAGCTAAGAAATCTATTAGCAAATGAGTTGGCTAAACCTTGGCAAAGCTATTAGGGGCGTAGAAGGGGGAGAAAGAAATGTTTAAACTAGGACGGATGAGAGAGAATAGGCTGTCGATGTAAGTTAGTTTAAGTGTGTTATAGACGACTTGCATAAAATTTTGACAAGAAAGAGACAGATTCTGTATTGATCAGCTCGAATAATCTTTATAGATCTTCAAACATCCATGCAAATGATCAGGGTAGAGATAGACTGGTTTGGAGAGAGGGAGAAGAAGAAAGGAGTAGGAGAATGATGTTTTGCGAATTCCCGTCATGTATGAGGAGCTAAATTATCCTTTAATATCACAATCCGGTGGATATCGTTCCCAGATCAGACCAAGTTCACTCAGAGGCATTACCAGATTATAATTTTGAATCTGGCATAATCTGAAGACACTACGAGATAAATCCAGCCTAACCTAATATGTAGGCTAATCTTGCCTTCTAAATGACTTTAATGGTTATGGAGGACACTAATTGCCTATTTAGTAATTTAACTAAAGTTTTTTGAATTCTCCTACTACCTCATTCTTCGATTTTATTATTACATGTTATTTCCTCTGCTTCGATTATTGTACTATTTGTTGTTATTACTGTTCTTTTTTCCATTATTTTCTATATGCTTTCTTCACTGTATTTCCTTTTCAATATTTTTTATGTTTTATTTGTTCCTAAGGGTCTATCAGAAACAAACTCTCTACCTTCACAAGGTAGGGGTAAGGCTGCGTACACACCACCCTCCCTTAGACTCCACTTGTGGGATTATACTGAGCATGTTGTTGTAACTAAAGTTCTTTGAATCACCTCAAAGTTTTTTTGTAATTTAAGTTTGTCAAGTGAAAAAGATTTTGCTAGCCCTCATCACACCCCCACCCACCCAAAAAAAAGAGGGTCAACTAGAATGGCCATATTCTGACAAAAATTTTAGGCAGTTATTTGTCTGTGCATTTATTAATCATTAGGTTCATCACATTTTCTTACATGAGAATATGCATGGAAACATTGTTACTATTGTGTGGATATTAATTATTGGACTGCAAAATATAGAATTTATTAGTTAGGACGATTCGCCGGAAGGTGGATCTTATCATTGTATCAAAGTGGAGAAAGTGGAATAAATCATGGAAGTGAGGTAGTAGTTTGGTTTCTAGCTGCTATATCCGGGTGTAAGTATGATCATCTCTGGCTAATAGTCCTGACTTTTCGATGCGATTTTGAGCACCTAAGTTGTGCATTTTAATTAGTGTAGAAAGGATTTAAATAATGTTTCATCACAATGTGCAACTAATTTGAAACTGCCCGTCTTGTAACGAGACAGGCTAGGTGAGCATGTTGCTGTCTCAAATAACACGTGAACTTGCCCGTAGGGCATTGATCTAGTAAGAAGTGTGTAGCTTGTGATGTGTGGATTAGGCGCACAAGAAGAGTGTAGCTTGTGATGTGTGGATTAGGCGCACATCACGGATTTGAACCGTGTCGTAGACAAAAACCTGGTATTTGGAGCGGACCCATCATCCAATGAGTTTTGAACCGTGTGCTGCTAGCCCTCGGGGATTTCTCAGTTATTGAAAAAAAACATGTAAACTTGATTTTCCAATTTTTATGTTTGTGGATTGTTTATTGAAGAAAGTTGGTTTCATTTCTAGTGCTCGGAGACTATTCATTTTTTGATTTGCCTAATGTAAGGTATTTACCATCTTTTTGTAAACATAAGCAATGTAATGGAGAAATCAAGAATCTCAAATACATCTATAAGTTTTACATTTCCTCTTTGCATTCCCCCCCCCCCCCCCCCCTTACACACATAT
>NW_006239500.1:105680-125077 GCF_000226075.1 Solanum tuberosum | reverse complement strand
TCCACTCCCTCTTGGAATCCCCCCCCCCCCCCCCCCAATTTTACACAGATCTTGATGATCCTTCAAAGAGTCAAGACAATGATGAAGGTGGTCGGCCCATAGCTCCACTAGAAGCATTCGGCAAGATTGCAGATGTAGTACAGGAAGCCATCAGAAAAATGGAAGCTGTAGCGGAGGAAAAGATGCGGTTGGTTAAGAAAGCACGGTTATCTGTCGAAGCATGTGATCAGGAGCTCAAGGATAAAGCTCGGGAAGTGACCATGCTGAAAATGGAGAGGCAGAAGAAGAAGCAACAAATCGATGATATTGAAAGCATCGTAAGGCTTAAGCAGGCGGAAGCTGAAATGTTTGACAAAAAGGCGGCTGAAGCTAGACGAGAAGCTGAGAGACTGCAACAAATTACACTCGCCAAGACAAACAAGTCGGAAGAGGACTACACTAACAGGTATCTGAAACAGCGATTATGCGAGGCTGAGGCAGAGAAGCAGTACTTAATCGAGAAGATGAAGCTTCAGGAAAGTTCACGAGCGTCCCAGAGCAGCGCCGGAGGAAGTGACCCTTCCCAGATTATGTACAGCAAAATCCAAGATTTGATCAAGAATATGTAGAGTTGTTGCTTTCAAAGGATACATATAACTCCATTTGCTCCGAAATTTACTAGGCTTTCTGGATTTGTGAATTGGTTTTAAACTTTTGGTCTTGATAATTTTTCTTTTCAATCTGTGCCTTACCTTTTCTAATCATAATAGGTCTAAAAAGAAGGGCAGCCTTGTGCTCTAAGCTCTCGTTATGCGCGGGATCCGGGGAAAAGCCAGATCACAAGGGTCTATCGTATGGAGCTTTACCCTACATTTTTGTTAGAGGCTGTTTTCACAATTTGAATCGGTGACCTTCTGGTCACATGACAACAATTTTAAAAGGTAGGAATTGCTCTTGGTGTGAACGTAAAAAGACTTTTAACATAGTACGCTATTGTCTGTTTTAAGTCAATCTTGTACGATTTTTTTCAAATGGCCTCACACCATTAATAGTATCACTACATTTTATATGGAGCTTCCTTTTCCCTCCCTTCCATTTACCAAACTTTGTTCTCACACCCAACACTAACCTTCTACAATTATTCAAACTTCATCAATATATAGAGTCGCATTAAAAAAAAAAGTAAATAGGATCTTTCTAGTCGATTTTTATGATCTATTTAAACTTCAAAGTCTTAATGAGCAGAGTTATTTAATATATGTTCAGTAGAAGATAAATGTATCCAATAAAATTTTCAAAAGCACTATCCAAAATATATCCCATAGAATACTAAAAAGCACTAAGTGATCTAGCCGTCAATGAAGTCCATAAAAAATCTATCGATTTTTCCTGATATGTTTACGTAATCATAGTAAATTAATATGCATAATCGTCGGATTAAATCCCCTACCCCACCCCACCCAAGCAATACATGTTCAAAAGGACCATATTATCTTACTAAGGACCCATCTGAAATGTGGGCACAAAAGAAGAAGATTGAGATATAACATATATATGGTCAATGACCAACCATGCAACATTAATAATGGAGGCAACAACTCAAATTTATTGTTGTTAACTCATTAAAGGGAAGTAGTTATAGAATTATAATCGATCGGGATCATTCAATACAACGGTATGAACACGATACCAAGGCAAACTCATGGAAATACCCTTTAAATCAAAGAGACACTACATAACTTTATTGCATTGAAAAAGACTATAATATGACTATCCTATGGACCACTCTTTTTTAGTCGATTATTTCCAAACAAGAGTTTTTTATATTGTTGGTAATAATGAAACAATTATGTTCGTAAAAATAATAGAGAAGCAAATTTATTCTATACTCAATAAGTACCAATACACAATGAGGGAGTTGATCCCATTTTCTATTTGTGAAATTATTGTTAACAAAAGGACAATAAACAAAAAATTTATGTTACAACATTATGGACTATTGGACTTGTATACTCCTCCAAATATCTACGCACTTCGTTTTGATTTATTTGATATATTTTGACTTGACAGAGAGTATAAGTAAAGAAGATTTTTGGATCTTGTAGTTTTAAATGAAAATTATGTCAAATGTATTAAAATGTCTTCTAAATCTATGGTCTTGAACATGTTATGTGGAAAGTTAAAATTAAAGAGTTACGGAAAAAATCTATTTTTTTTTAATGAACAAAAAAGAAGAATAAGCTAAACAGATTGAAACGGGAGAAAACATATGGGAGTTTCCTTATATCATATGCTCCTTTCGTCCATTTTAACTATCATTTTAGCTTCTTTTTTTTTAATGTTTATTAAGAAAAATAATAAATAAAAATATATAGTTACTAAATTATCCCGATTTAAATATAGGTAGAATATTTTTTTTCCTCTTAAATATTGTGCATACTTTTTAATATATAGGGTATAATTAAAAGTAATTGTCAATTTTAATCTTAAATTTCTAAAATAATAATTATTTTGAGATAAAATGATCAATCAATTTGACACAGTACATTTCCCACTTCAAATCTTCAATTATTGACTATCCATGCAATAATAAAAGATGATAAATTAGGGTGGCATGTTGCCCTATCCTTTTTCCATTTTTTTCGAACCTAATGCCCCTATAATAATATAGTAAAACTAAGATGACATCAAATAATTAGGCGAAATTGACCTATGGTGTTTGGTCGAAGTTTTAATAGGTAAGCACTCTCTTTTCATGTAATCAATAAGTTAGATTTCCCTTTTTCATACGATTTTAACCCAAACTTCTATTATCAACTTTAACATTAAATCACTATTTATGTATATATATTCAATCTAGATTCTAGCATCTATTTCTTAAATGATATCGAATAATAGTGCTTGCGTTGCTAATCATAAAATGTGACATGTAGAGCACATGTAAGGCACATTACTTTATTTGTTAGTATAAAATTTATAACCAAAAACTAAGACAAAAAATAACAAAATGGACCACCATCTAATGTCACTTTTGCTATTTTTCAGAAAGAAATGGGTCATCATAAATTCTTTCACACCTACCATACACTAAATGTAGGATTTAAAGGCACCACCTTACCCTCATCAATCTCTGCATCTTGGGATAAGAAAAAATAGGTAAGAATTTATTTGAGTTTGGTATTTGGATCAAATTATCCTATTTTTAGTTTATAATTAAATAATTTCTCCATTCATTTTTATTGGTACACTATTTTAAAAATAAATATATATTTTTACTTATTATTTTTAATATATCAAGAAAAGATATAAGAGAATTCATGTTAGTTGCTTATTCTTCAAATGATTTTTCCAAAGACTTAATACTCCATTTAATTCATATTAATTGACTTGTTGAGATTTTTTTATTTATTCAAAATAAGTGAATTATTCAAAGTTAAAAAAAATTGTTGGAACTTTTTTTTTCATTTCATATTTATCCTTTATTTAGTGAGGTTCTTAACTAATTTACGTTTTCTAGGAGACTAGTTTGAAAATAATCAAAAGAATAATAGTGAAAAATAGTCTTTAATTTATCTACTTAAATATTTTTCTAAGGGGTACCCGATAATTCACTTAATATGGACTAGAGGGAATACTAAAATCAATTACTAATAGGGATAATGTGGTAAAATAATCATGTCAATTGTTGTTTTCTTAATTGGTGTGCCAAATCTAAATGTGATAAGTAAAAGTGAATAAAACAATAAAAATAAAAATTGAAATATATATTAATTAATTATAATTTGTCTAGTTTCCTATTATTATTATTATTATTATTTTCACTATTTTCTATACGATTCTCTTATTACTGTATTTTTAATTGATTGTTGTTATGCTTTATTTAAATAAAAAATTTATGAGAGACAACCTCTTTACTTTTATTAGGTATCAATAAAACTACATTTTTTTTCAAACTCTACTAATAAGATTCAATATATTATCCTTTCAATAATATTGGCTTCTTCCCATTATTTGTGTCCTAAATTTCAAGTTTTGTTTCCCAAGCTAGCTACTTCTTATTAAATGCTAACCCCACATTTCAGATTGTTCTCATTCAATGCAAAATTTATTGTTTTTTGTCCTCCTTAATTGCATGGTCAAGTGACGTGCTTTTCTCTCTCGTTTATACGTAGAGGCGTATTCAAAATCTCGAAAAGATGAATGTATCGTTATAAAAAAATAAATTTAAATTGTTATAAAAAATGAATTTAAGATTAAAATTTGGTTGATTTAATTTTTAATTTCATCACTGAACTTAAAATTTTCTTTTAATTTTTCAATGGAACAAACTTAAAAATTTGAAAGATTAAAGCCAAAATAAATAATAATAATAATAACTAAAACGCCAAAAATATTATCAATAACTACTTGAAGATGTATAATCCAATTTTAGAAGAAAAAAAGAAGAAGAAGATAGATATAAGATTTAAGTATCTAACCTCATTTAAAGAGGTGTACCCAATCATCATGGCATTATATGATACTTCAAGCATGAATTCACGCATGAATATTTAAATATTTTTAAAATATAACCTAAGAAATGGAGCATGGGTTCACATCAATCCGGAGAACTCTCCTTAGACACTCCTCTGTTTGTAGTTTGTACATATATGACCAAAACACACACTTGTGTGAGAAATATTTATTCATTTTCGATATTTACTAATTTACAGTGTGATTTGAAATTAAGTTGATTTGAAATTAAAATTTTGCTTGGTTATATCATTTGATTTCTTATTTTATTTTTTCCAATACAACAACGATAATATATCAACTGAAATATCATTAGTAGGGTATGAACAAAACAAAATCTACATAAATCTTATTTTTATTTTGTGAAGATAGAGAGACTGTTTATGAATAATCCTTGAATCAAATATAGCAAATTAAATTATTAATGAAAAAAGTAACAATGAAGGAAACATGAAAACTAAAAGAAAAAAAATATAGAACATTCGGAAAAGGAACAATAACACAACAACAACATAGTACGATCACAAACACAATAAACAATTGATGATATAACAAAAGCAAGAAACTACATACTAACTACATATAACAAAATCGGCGCTCTAGATTATCACTAAGCCTAATCATGTTGAAAAGTAAGACAACGCTCCAGTGCCTACTAACCTTCTATCCTAATTCATGATCTCTATGCTCTCATATCTAAGGTTATGTCCTTGATAAGCTGAAGTTGCACCAATATGTCTAGCCTAATTACCTATCCTCGATCAATACTGAAGTTGCACCAATATGTCTAGTCTAATTACCTATCCTCGATTCAATACTTTCTTCAACTTATCTCTAACTCATCTCGTACCCATTATATCCAACCTTTCATATTTCTTTATTAGGGCATTTGCACATTTTATCTTCACATGTCTAAATCATCTTAGTCTTGTTTCGCGTATCTTATCCATTATGAAAGTCACTTCCAACTTATCCCGGATATCCTCATTTTTAATATTATTATCGTGCTCCTAATTTGCCCACAAATTTATTTCAACATTCTCAGTTTCATAATTTGTATATTTTAGACATGAGAAGTTCTTGACTAACCAATACTCTTTCCTATAGAAAAAAATCGATCTAACCACTATTTTATGAAATTTATTTTTAAATTTTAATAATACCTTTTTATCACATAAAGTTATAAAGACAAACCTTCATTTCATCCTTATTCTTATCTTATTGCTCCTAATTATTATTTGCCAGTAATAACATCATGTGAATAATATATATAATAATTATGCCAGTAATAACATCGTGTGAATATATAAGTGGACTATGTAAACATTATTAACAATAATACATAACAACCACTTAATTTCTTTTTTGGTAGTGTTATGCTAAAGCTCAAAGCCATTAAAATAGGACCACTTACTCTAGAAACATTTTTTTTAAAATTCTGTTCTTTTCGAATTTCACTTGAAACTATATTAAATATATTATTATAATTAATCATTCATTATTAGTTATTTACACTGTATAAGGGAAAACACTTTCTTCTTAAAAATATTACGCGATACAAATTTAGATTAATTTGATTTCCAATGTCAACTATCGAATATATAAAACCAAAAAGATAAAGAAAAGAAAGAAGTCATGATTGATGTGATACAACTCAGCTCCACCACTATAATATCTGGAATTTAATATTATTATTGGTTCGTTTCAATTTATTTATTTTACTTTTTTTCTAGTTTATTAAGAAAATATTATCTTTTATGATAATTTTTAATTTTAATTTTTCACATAACATTTTTAAAATTACATATTAAAGAATAATTTGGAACATTCATTACTATAAACAAAGTTTTTACCCACCGCGAATCAGTTGAAAAATTATGTTATACACCATAATTTTCCTACTTATTTTTAATCCAATCAGTTCACTACAAAAATACCTAATGAAAAATAGATTCTTCCTCAAATAAGAAAATTTCTAATTTTACTATACGAAAACATTACTATTTTTCTTTTCTCCAAATTCAATATATAAAAATAGTCATCAAACATTTTTCTTGAAAAAATTAATCATTTTAAAAGTGATTCCACATTACTTTAGTTTATGATTATAAAAAACAATTACCGTTTCAAAATTTTACGTGTCAAAATCCGACAAATAAATTGAACAGATTTGAATACACTACTAAAATAATGCCACAAAAAGTTAAAAACAAAATGTACTCTACTGCTACCACATAAAAAGTGTGAAGAAAGTAAAGTTCATTAGAAAAATCCGTCCTATATAAAGGCCACAATAGGGGCAATAAAGTTTTTTATAGTACAAAAATTAAAATTTTCTCTTCACTAAGCTTTAAAAAAAATTATGAGTTATTTGGGGATTGGAGTGAGTCCTGGGAATGTTCCAGTTCATCATGGAAGTAATTTGAAAGTAATTGATAAGAGAGTAAGAATTATAGAGCTGATTTTGAGATGTTTAATTTTAGGTTTAGCAATTATTGGTGCTGTTCTTATTGGAACTGATAGTCAAGTTAAAGTTATATTCTCAATCAAGAAAGAAGCTAAGTTCACTGATATGAAAGTTCTTGTGTAAGTAATTTTTTCTTTTTTTTTTTTTGGTATGAAAGATTGTGTTTTTATGGTGAATGAATGATTTTTACTTGTGTTTTTTTTTTGTATTTGGTAATTCAAGGAGAAAATATTATTCAATGGTATGTGTTGGAGAAAAATGTCACTTATTAATTATTGAAAAATATTTTCTTGAAAATATTTTGTGCCATACCAAACATATCCTAAAGGTTAAAGATTTGAACTTTGTTTGAAGTTCTTTGTGTAAGTGATGTTTTTTCTTTGTTTCTTGTGTTTTAAATAAAGGTGTGTTTGGTATGAGAGGAAGTATTTTTCTGGAGAATGAATGGTTTTACTTGTTTTTTTGTATTTGGTAATTAAGTAGAAGATATTATTCAATGGGTAAATACTATGTTGGTGGAGTTGGGGGTGTGGGGTATGTGTTGGAGGGTAAGATGTCATTTATAAATATCAATTAAGTATTGAAAAATATTTTCTTGAAAATGTTTTCTTCTATCCCAACACATATTAAAGGTTACAGATTTGAACTTTGTTGAAGTTTTTGTGTGAGTGATGTTTTTTCTCTGTTTTTTTGTAGTTTGTGTTTTAAATAAAGGTGTGTTTGGTATGAAAGGAAGTATTTTTTTCTGGAGAATGAATGGTTTTTACTTGTTTTTTTTGTATTTGGTGAACAAGCTAAAAATAGTATTCAATGGCTAATTACCATGTTGGGTTAAATGTAACTTACAAAATGTTTTTTCAAAAAAATTGATCAACCAAATATTGAAAAAATATTTTCTTGAAAATGTTTTCTTCCATACCAAACACTGTGTAAAGGTTAAAGATTTGAACTTTGTTGAAGTTCTTGTTTAAGTGATGATTTTTCTCTATTTTCTCAATCTTTTGCTTGTTTTTGTAGCTTGTAATTTCAAAGATTAATCTTTGAAAAAAAAGCTAAAAACAAGCAAAACAAACAGAGAAAATAGAGAAATCATCACTTACACAAGAACTTCAACAAAGTTCAAATCTTTAATCTTTAGGGTGTGTTTGGTATGGAGTAGAACATTTAAAAAAAAAAAATATTTTTCAATTTTTCTATGTTTGGTTGTTCAAGTTTTTCAAAAAACAAACATTCACATTAATTATCTCCTCCCAAACGCCCCACCCCACCCTAGCCTCGTAGCCCCATCCCCACTCCACCAACATAGTATTTGCTTAAGTTATATACAAATATCTTCTGATAATATTTTCTATTTAATTACCAATTACAAGAAGATTCTTTTTAATTAAAAAAAAGATAGTCTGGTGCACTAAGCTCTTGTTATGCAAGAGATTTGAGTAAGGCCAGACAACAAGCGTTTATTATACGCATCATTACCCTGCACTTCTGCAAGAGACTGTTTCTACGGCTTGAGCCTATGATCTTTTTGATCACATGAGGTCAACTTTACGGTTACGTCATATACCAGAAAATAAATAAAAGAAATTACTTATTTACCAAGAAAACATTCTCATTCATACCAAACACACTCTTAAGGTGCGTTTGGTCTGAAGGAAAATATTTTTTCAGAAAATAATTGATTATTCCATACAAAAAATATTATCTCAAAAATATTAATATATTACGTGTGGGGTGGTGGAGGTGGGAGCTATGAGGGGTGGGGGTGGAATGGAGTACGACGGAGGATGGGGAGGAGTGAAATGGACCGATGAAATTTGTTTTCTTTACTTTCACCGAGAAAGTATTTTTCTCATTTCAAGGAACTTGTTTTTATAGGGAAAATATTTTTCAAAAGTTTCGACGGACAGAAACATGAGAAATTTGGAAAATGTTTTCCTCAATGCCAAACACACCCGTAAAGGTTAAAGATCTAAACTTTGAACTTTTTTTTTTGCAGATTTTTAGTGATAGCCAATGGATTAGCTGCTGCTTACTCTCTGATTCAAGTTTTAAGGTGCATTTTCAGTATGATAAGAGGAAGTGTTCTTTTCAACAAACCCTTGGCTTGGGTTATTTTTTCTGGTGATCAGGTACAAGATATTCGTATTAGTTGTTGCTTCTGAATTTTGATTGATAAAAAGGGTTGATTAATTAACCCTTTTAAAAGTTGAAGTAACCTTTGGACTATGTTGCTCGGACTTTTCAAAAATGTTGATAGGTGCTTGTCGGATTTTTCCAGTAGTAGTACATTTATAGAGGATCCAATCCAGGTGCCGCTGCATTTAGAAACTGATCTGATTCAACTCAGGCATATCCTTTAGCACTTATCATAGATGCACCTTATTTTACTCCGTTCTTAGTGTGGTTGGGGTTGTTCATTGAGGGAATTATGGATGATATATTTTGTCTCATGAACATGTAGCCGGTACATTGAGTGAACTAGAATAGAACTATACTTTGGATAAAAAAAATTCAACTGTGTAACACGCTTGCGTTGGAGTTCTAATAGGAGCTGGTTTGTTAGTGTTGGCATGATCGTATTTGTCATTCCTAGTGCTCTAAATGCTTTTATCCCTGTTTTGGCACCTGCTTTTGCATTACTTCTCTTATTATCCCGGAAAGCAGTACAAAAGCTCTTGCTGCATCCTTCATTGCATATATTTGCCCATTTAACAATTTTGTGTGTGTCAATTCTGCTCTAATCTCGGATTTAGAGCGTGTCAATTCTGCTCTTTATATATGTACCTTTTTTTTCTGCACACACATATATAGTAACGTTAGGCACAGCAGGTTCTTTCGGACCTGCAGTGTTTCTAGTATAGATCCGCTACTGGTCTCTACATAGCAAGAGTCTCGGGAAACATTTTTGAGTAGCTGAAGTAGTGCAATAAGAACCTTATTATACATTCTGAAAACAGGACGATTCTTCTATGTTTTATGACCGTGCTATCTTGATCGCTAAACCCCCTAACCAGCAATATGTGAGACTTTTGAATTTGGGAAGGCTGAAGATGGATGATTTGGTGTTACCACATATTTTCCATCTAACAATTTCCCCGGAAACAGCCTCTCTACCCCACAAAGGTAGGGGTAAGGTCTCCGTACATCCTATCCTCCCCAGACCCCACTTGTGAGATTACGCGGGATATGTTGTTGTTCAACAATTTCCCCGGGAATGCAGTGATGGGCATTTAATACAGTCTAATGCTGTCTTTTAAGAACAAGTTCTTAGTCCATCAACTCTTGGGACCAATGGTTAAAGCCACTGCCATAAATTGTGACACCAGAAACTGGATGACAACATTAAATGTATCTACACTTAAAAAATGAAATGAATGCTCCAGATAAGCTGGTGGCTCTGGCCCAAATTGCTTATGTCTTATATTGTCGTATAGTTCATTAACTCATATAAACCTTTAGAAATGTTACACACAACAACACCTATGCCTAAATCTGAAACCACCTGGGGTCAGCTATATGAATTCTCACCAACCTGACCATGTTTCCTCAACTTCAGAAATGCGAGACACCCCTAATACACGGGAAAAATATAAAAATCATCTTGTCGTACCTATTGATCCGTCAAATCTTGTATACTATTTTTGTGGTCCAAATCCAACAGTTAGGAAGTTCAATGTTGAATGTTGTTAACCATCTTTAAAGGGTAGTTCAATAAGCTTTAACTAACTTGTTTTGGGCATCAAGATGGACACTTTAACTTGGTCTCAATTCTCAATTGACAACTGAACACTCCAACTTTGAGTATACACATCTAGATATTTCGACTCATCTCCGTGTTAGTTGAACACTCCAACTTATAAAATGATCATCTAGAAACCTCCAAAATTTAAAAATTTATGTGCCACATCAGCATCAAGTGTCCACGAGATACATTTTACTAAGTTGGAGTGTTTAGTTGTCAGTGAAATCAAGTTGAGGTGTCTAGATGTGAACTCTCAAAGTTTAAGTACTTACTTGCCAACTGAGGTCAAGTTCGAGTATTTGTTTATGTATTATGCACTTTTTACTTTTCATTTGCTATGCAATACTCAAATTATACCCTTTTAGCCTTCTAGTGGACTGTAAATATCAAAGTTCAAAAATAGTGTATTTGTAATTTTTTTTTAATTAACGCCTTCATGAAGAAGTGTGACTATTAATCTGAAAAGACAAGTTACGTGCTACAACAGATTAAAATACAGTGACGTCTTTTTCACGTGCAGTTGATGGCCTACTTGAGTCTGGCTGCAGTGGCGGCAGCAGCGCAGTCTGGAGTAATTTCGAAGTTTGGTCAACCAGAGCTACAATGGATGAAAGTTTGCAATTTGTATGGCAAATTTTGCAACCAAATTGGAGAAGGCATTGCAAGTTCTGTAATAGTTAGCCTTAGCATGATTGCTCTCTCTGGTATTTCAGCATTCAGTCTCTTTCGTTTGTATGGAAACAACGGAGGAAAGAGTAATGCTAGATGATCATCTCTCCGAGCATTAGTGGACAGAGTTAGTTGCAGGTATCCTTGTAAATTAGTCGAGATATGCAAAAGCTGACCTCGATACCGCGATTATCAAAAGAAAGAAAAAGTAATGCTAGATGATGAGTCGAGTAGTAGTAGCTTAATCTTGAACTTGAAGATATGTAACTTGGTGGATATTTGGTGTTTTGTACTATGTTGTCTTATGTTGAAACTATTGTATAATAAAATGATTTTGGTTTTTCTTTTGTAAAAAATAAATCAAGACTAATGTTGGTGGAGTTATACTTCACCTCGTTTCGTAATTTTACACGTGTATCCATCGTTAAACAAAGAGATATAACGTATATTTATCGAGTTATATTTTATCTTGTTTCTTAATTTTATGTGTATTATATAAACAAAGAATTTTAACTTATAGATACGGAGTATATGAGAAATTTTATACTCGTTGTAGTGTTACAAATTGTAACTTACCATATATATACTACATGTAATTAATTGTTAAGTGGCTTGAGTTGATTATCTAAGAAAGACGAGTTAATTAAAAATTATATATTTTTTAGATTGAATCTCCCTTTTTCGAAAGTCGATTCTCGATCATTCTTCGAAGTTAATTTGAAAATAAAATATTTATTTTGTGACATAAGGCTTCAACCTCAACGAAATTACACCAAATCATTTTCGATAATTGAATCATGAATGAGAAATATGTAGTAATAAAGGGTTGATTGACTTGATAAATCATAATATTTTCATGTAAACAGAATATACAAAATATGAATTAATTTACTAAAAATCTTACTTCTTCAAACACAAAAAGCATTTATCACCATTTTTAGTTTTGTTTGGTTAGAAAAAAAACTTACTTTTTCAAAGGTTATCTAAAATTCTTATTTTCTCCAAAAAAATTCTCTAACAAGTTTTTTCAACCAAATGCCATCGAAACTAAAAAAAATAATAGACTTGATATTTGATATTTATTTCGCCCCTTGATTAATTTGGATTCAAGTCGGAAGTTTTACGTTTAGATAAAAATGATTCCACTCACATGGCTCGAATCCAAAATTCATATTTAATGATGAAAAATTATTTATCACTCTATCGTATCCGTCGAGGATGGTTCATAACTTAAAATATTCCTAAAGCTATAAAAAGGGACTTGAAGAAAAATAGAAACAAATAAAAATAAAAATATTTATCTGAAAAAAAGTAATTTGCAGAGGGAAAGCAAATACCATTGTAAAAAAAAAAAAAAAAAAAAATCACCCAATGAACTTCACCAAAAAAAACCCAAAATTTTCAGTGTAACATCCAATAATTGTATCAACAAAATACCCAAATTGGGAAATTTTACTGAAAAATTTATCAAAATCAATTCAGAGTTATATGGGTCGCTCTCGTGGTAATTTTCAAGCTGATGAAGATCCCAGCCAAAGGTTGATTTTTTTTTAAATATTTTTTTTTTATCATCTCTATTTTTTGCAGTATTTTTTAGCTTATGGGTGTCTTTTAATTTGTATAAACTACTAATGACTGTTGAATTCTTGGTTTTTCTTCTAGTTTTTGTGGTAATTATTTGAATTTTTTAGTCAGTAGATGAAAGTATCATTAATTGTATGTTTTAAGTACTAATGGGTGTGAAATTGTTTAGGTTTATCTTGTTTCTTGGTAAAGATTAAATTTTTATTGCTAGCATTGAGTAGTCAATTGTATATCATTTGAGTTATAGGTTTCAAACTAGTAATGGGTATTAATTTGGTGGGCTTAGCTTGTTTTTGTGGTAAAGATTAGATTTTACTGGTAATGATTAGTCAAATGTTGAGAATTAGCTCTAGTTTGTGCTTATATTGTGCGAGGGTGAGCGTTGGCGCAATGGTAGAGTTGCAATATTAGATTTTTATTCCTAAATTGGTTAGTCAATAGTTGAGAGTGTGTAGGTTTAAAGTACTAATGGGTTGGGTTTATCTTGTTTTCTGGTAAAGATTAAATTTTTATTGCTAACATAGAGTAGTCACTTCGTGGTGAGTATCTTCTAGTTATAGGTTTCAAATTAGTTATAGGTATTAATTTGTTGAGTTTAACTTGTTTTTTGGGTAAAGACTAGATGGTAAGGATCAGACAATTGTTGAGCATTAGCTCTATTTTGTGCTTTTATTGTGTGAGGTGAGCATTGGCGCAATGATAGAGTTGCGTTATCAATTTTTTGGGTTTGTCTTCTTTTGGTGGTAGAGACTATTTTATCGGTAATGATTAGTCAATTGTTGAGAATTTTAGCTCTAGTATATACTTTTATTGTGGGAGGGAGAGCATTGGTGCAATGGTAGAGTTGCAATATTAACTAAAAAAAGAGGACAACCCAGTGCACTAAGCTCATGCTATGTGCGGGGTCTGGGGAAGGGACGGACTACAAGAGTATGTTGTACGGCTTACCCTGCATTTCTTAGTTCTGTAAGAGACTGTTTCTACAACTCAAACCCGTGACCTCCTGGTCACATGGGAGCGACAACAACTTTACAAGTTGTGATATTAACTTCTTGTGTTCATCTTCTTTTAGTGCTAAAGAGTAGATTTTTATTGGTAATGATTAGGTAATTGTTGAGAATTAGCTCTAGTATGTGCTTTTATGGGGTGAGAGTGAGTATTGGCGCAATGGTCGAGTTGCTCTTCTGTGACCTACAACCTCTTTGCAGAAATGCCAGGGGAAGACCGTGTACAATATATGCTCACCCTTCCTCTACCTTGCACTAGCTGGGGTACTAATGTCGCATTGGCATTCCCTTTTAATTTATGAGCGAGCTTATTGAATTTTGGCATTATTAATATACCCTTTCTATTCTCCAAAGAATAGGACGTACTAATGATAATGATATGTGAGCATTACTTATGAATTTTATGTCTTTAATAGATGGCATTAGAGGAGAGTGGATACTGTCTTTTTTCTTTTCTCAGTTGTTTCTTGCTGATTTCCTGTAGTTTTATTACCCGTTTTCCTTTGTTTAGATCAAGGAGGAAAAAGAATGCCTCAAGTGGAGACAATTTAGAAACTGTGACCACTGGTAAGTTTCGTCTAACTAGTTTTTAACTATTTAAATTCAGTTCAGTTCTGATTCTTTTGGATGGCAGATTATTATAGTTGATTATCTTTTTTACTATCCATTCAATTCATTTTAGATTTTTGAATTTTGCGATCTGGCTAAGGTCTTTTTTCCATTAACTTAGTTTTACTGGTAGATGAAATCAACGGTTACTAAAGTTTAAACAGGATCCTATTTCCCTTTTCATTTTTGAAATGACAATCCATGTCCTTTCACCAGAGAAGGATAAAATTCCTAAAGTGCAGATTTTTCTGGATGTGTACCTTCAGAATGATGTCATTGTAGCTCAACTTTTTATAGACCAATATGTTAGAGCTGTTTCTTGCAAGCATGAATTTCTTTTAGAGCCCCAACTTTTTCGGTATAAACACATGGCAACAACCTTTAAATTACTAAATAAAGCATGACAACAGTTATTTTAGGTTCCAAACATAATTTTGAAATATTTGTATATCATTTGCATGAGCCATAGCTTACTTTTGGAGTCTTTCAAATTTGCAACCACTCCTCATATGTTGACATAATGCTGTTGATTACTCAGGTCAAGGGACAGCTGATGGCAAAAGGGCCTTGTATCACTGCAATTATTGCAACAAAGACATTAGTGGGAGAACTCGTATAAAATGTGCTGTATGTTCCGATTTTGACCTATGTATAGAGTGCTTCTCTGTTGGTGCTGAGGTACATCCTCACAAAAGCCATCACCACTATAGGGTTATGGTTAGTTCTTTCGTTCTTCTTTATTTTTCAATTGATAAGTATGGTACTATGGTTAGTTCTTTCTTCAAGCTCATATCAGTAGTAATACATACAAAAAACTTCACTTGACAAAAGAAAAAAAAAGTGCACTACAGCATGGACATGATGTTGTTGTTAACTCATGATTTTTAGAAGCTTATTTTGTGTTTTTTAATGTTTCCTCTCATCTGTTTGGGAGCTAATATTTTAGCACTAGGTATCAAAATTGGTGCATTGTTCTAATGACCTTCTTAGTGTCTTTGAACAGGACATCTTAGCTTTCCCGCTTATTTGCCCAGACTGGAATGCTGATGAAGAGATGTTGCTTCTTGAGGTGTTATTTTGAGAACCCTCTTTTTTGGACACCTCGTGTCTTCTTTATTACTGAATTTGACTTTTTACTTTTCCCATTAAGTAATCATAACGCCAATACCCCTTTTTCTTATTGTCTTGGTTCCTTGAATTTGCTATGCCTAGGGAATTGAGATGTATGGCATGGGTAATTGGGCTGAAGTAGGTGAGCATGTAGGAACAAAGACAAAAGAAGTCTGCATTGACCATTTTAAGGCCGCATACTTAGAGTCACCTTACTTTCCTCTACCGGTAAGAAACTTATCAGAAATATTTTGCAAGTTTAATTCTTTTGACTCACCATTTCACCTGCATTTTTCCTTTTCCATTTCCAGGATATGACTCACGTCATGGGGAAAAACAGAATGGAACTCATTGCCATGGCTAAAGGGAATTTTGCAGATAAGAAAGGTTAGGACCGTAATTCTCAATTCTGATTTCTCTAGTTACTTTCCGTGGTTGTTCATCTTGAGAGCCTGATCTTCTACCATTAGAATAACAAAATGATGCTCGGTGCAACATAAGTAATGGTCTTGAGATCAAATTTTTTGCAGTTACATATCTCGTTAAATAACTAACAGTGGCCGGTGAAATGATTCTATCTGTACTATATGTAGAAGTGTTTTGTCTATCTTCTTTATTGTACTAATAAAAATATCTATCAATTAAAAGCTAAATAAATAGGAAACAATAGTAACTCTTGGAAATCTCTTTATGAATGTATCTAATATATGGTATATATATCAAAGCATCACTTATTACTACTTCTGTAGATGATAGTTGTGTTACTTCTCTTTTACAATAAATTGATATTTATGGTCAAATATGGAATTTAAATTGATAGCTAATTACTTAAATTGTTATTAATATAAGACACCCCAAAACTCTCCATTCACTAAAACTAAATGTACAATTTGTTTTTATTGATAGTTTCGGTCTTCACTTTCGTTGTATAATCCGCTGCACCTTCTGGATTTTGCATATGAGTTCCAGTGTGGATTTTGTAATCTACTGCGTCTTCTGGATTCTTTGTTTTCAATAAAATCTTGAATACTTTATGAAGAAAATTATGACAGAAAAAATCAAGTCTAAATTACAAAAAGCTAACGTCAAAGGATGTGAAATTAAATGAAACAACTTTAACATCAAACCGAAATAACCGAAAAGATGATGAAATCAAATTTTACTTCAACTATACAAACGATAGTGGAAAACATAAGGATTCAAAAGATATTTCCAATTTATCGTGAATAGACAAATTAAATGTCGTATCTTATAGTTGCTTGCATACTACTTGCTCATGGGTACAAACTAGTTACAAAGAATTCATGGTGAGGGGCTGAGGGCGGGGATTCAGATAGGTTGATGAGAATTCTCGTGGGAGAAAAGTAGGGATTCACGTGGTACTAGGAGTTGAGTGTTTTATCTCGATTACAATGAATCTTTACAACATTTTGTTACATCTGATGTTTGTGGCAATCGCAGGACTCTCTTCACTTGGTGAAGATGTTCCTAAAGATGAATCATTCTGTCCGTCTCGAATCAAGTATGAATAGCATATTCTATATTCTGTGTACATGGTTTATTGTCTTTTTTCTGTTCTAATCATCTAGTACTCACTTTTTTCTTGCATGCTTGCCATTAGAGTTGAAGACACTCATAAAATTGGTCCATCAGGACGTTTAACTTCTGTATCCAATGCGGGTAAGACCCTTTTTGGTCCTATCTGAAAGTAGTATTTACTTTACGTTATGGACTTTTTGAGCCGCTAACAGCTTGGATGCTGCAGGAATCACAGGCATAAAAAAGCCATCCAGCAAAACGCAAATCAAAGATCAAAATGAACCTGTTAAATTTGAAGGTATGTCAACTTATCATTCATCACTGAAAAAAATTGTGAAGGAATTGCTCAGTAATAGTTAATTCATTACAAAAACAACGACAACATACCCAGTGTAATCCCACAAATGGAGTCTGCGGAGGGTAGGATGTACGCAGACCTTACTCCTACCTTTGCGTGCGGGGTAGAGAGGTTGTTTCCCATAGACCCTCGGCTCAAAAGAAGTGTAGACAAATCATGGTAGAAAGGAAAATAACAATGACAAAACAGCAAGATAAACAGATCAAATGAAGCAACATGTAATAGGGTGAACACTAAAGTAAATCCGTTGTTGGCAGATAATTCAGGCAGAAATTTTGGAGGCAAGAAACCGAAATCTTTGAAGGATGATGGATCCTCATTGATGAAATTAAGTGGATATATTCCCAAGAGGCAAGAATTTGATCCTGAATATGATAATGATGCGGAGCAACTATTGGCTGATATGGAATTCAAGGAAACTGAAACTGAAGAGGAGCGCGAACTTAAGTTGCGTGTTCTGCGTATCTATTCCAAGAGGTACTTTTTCTTTCCTCCATCATATGTTTCATGATTTCTTCAGTTATCTCATTCCTTCAGAGTCAAGTAAGTTTCAATGAATAATGGCAGGCTTGATGAAAGAAAGCGCCGCAAGGATTTTATTCTAGAGAGGAATTTACTCCAGCCAAGTGAATTTGAGAAGAATTTGTCACCAGAAGAGAAAGATATATGCCGACGTTATGATGCCATTATGCGCTTTCTATCGAAGGAGGAGCATGAAGAATTACTAAAGACTGTGATCTCAGAACATAGATATCTGAAAAGAATACAAGAACTCAAGGTGCGAAACTCTGCTCTGTTGTTTATTATTGTACCTTTTCTAATGAAACTAAACGTCGGCTTGTATATAGAAGCTCAGTAAATTTATAAAGTTAGAACCATATGGCATTTGACTAATCTATGACTACATTAGCAAAACGTAATACAAAATCGCTTTCTATCCTAGCACTCAAGGGTATGATCTAGTGGTCAATGAAGTGGGTTGGAACCATGAGGTCACCCAACGGAGACAAAAGTACTGCTCCCTCTGTCCATTTGTATTTCTCCAGTATTGACTTGGCACACCCCTTAAGGAGCAATAAATAGAATGATTATTTTACTATATTACCCCTTGAATATAATAAATTCAATGTTTGGGAAATGACTAGTTAATAATAAGGGTAAATAAGGAACTAAGTGATAAATTATCTCTTGGTTTTTCAAATTGGACAAGTAAAAATGGACATAGAGACTAGGTTATTTCTTTCAATCTGTTCAAGCCTTTGTGGACAGAGTTACCCGGTACCTATGCTGCTGGTGGGAGTTAGTAAGTATCCCGTGGAATTAGTCGAGGTGCTCACTAGCTGGCCCAGACACCACGAGTTATAAATATAAAAGGAATCACTCTCTTTCCTACAAAATTATGCAGGAAGCGAAAGCTGCTGGTTGTCGTTCGTCTGCCGAAGTTGATAGATACTTAGAAAGGAAAAGGAAGAAGGAAGTTGAAGAAGGTGTTCCGAGAAAAGGAAGTTCTCAGATTGGCCCAGTGATCCAGGAAAGCCTGAACATACCTGCTTCTTCTGAGTCACTTGGAATACATTCAAATAGAAAACCTTGTAGCCAGGCGATTTTGAGTTCCGACACCGATTCAGGTGTTCCAGCTTTTTCTGCAGGAGAACTGTTATCTGAACCAGTAAGTTTTCAGATTACTGTTTTTTAAATGAATTCTTCAGCAACTATGACTTGTTCTATTTCTTAGACTTGTGTCTAGGACTCATTAAATGGTGCTGGAACCAGTGGCACAGCGTTTGTACGCGCACACACAAGCCCCCCCCCCCCCCACCG
>NW_006239500.1:103738-105149 GCF_000226075.1 Solanum tuberosum | reverse complement strand
ACCCCCCCCCCCCCCCCACACACACACACACACAAAAGTTGTTCGGCTTCAAATTTATATAAAGTACACAGTAGTTTTGAGAAAAAGTAAAGCCTTGCAATTCCATTGTCCCACATACAAGTCGAGCTGTGATAATAGACCAATGACTTGGTAACCACTTTCTTCTTTTTCTTTGTTTTAAACCGGATGCTTCTTATCCTGTTTTCAAAGTTTTCATTGTTGATTTAGCCATACACTTCACATGTTTCAAGTCAAGTTGTGATAATAGACCAGTTCGACCTGGTAACTACTTTGTTCTTCTTCCTAGTTTTACACCTGATGCATGAATGCAAGAAATAACAAACTTACATCACAATGTCTTTTTCTTCGTTATTTTGATTTTGGTTTGGGTTAACAATATCCTTCACATGTTTCAAGTCGAGTTGTTGTGCTAATAAACCAATACGACTTGGTAACCACTTTGTTCTTTATCCTAGTTTTACACCAGATACATTAACACAAGGAATAACAAACGTACATCAAAATGTCTTTTTCTTCGTTATTCTGATTTTGGTTGGGTTAGCCATACACTTCAAATGTTTCTGGCGTTTCTTGCAGGAGAAACAACTATGCCGAGAAATCAGGTTATCGCCGCATCATTATCTTAGGATGCAGGAGGTCCTTACAGTTCAAATTTATAGTGGCAATATCACTAGAAAATCAGATGCTTATCCCTTGTTTCAAATAGAAGCAACTAACGTAGATAGAGTTTATGATATGCTTTTGAAGAAAGGAGTTGCACCCTTGTAAAAATTTGTCCTGATATTGTTTTTAGGTTTAAATGACATCTCTGTCTTTTTTTTCACTCATTTCCTGGCAAATTTATAGTATTTTTTTTCATTTCTAGTAGGATAGTTCGGTGTATTAAGCTTCATCTATGTGCGAAGTCAGAGGAGGGTTGGACCACAAGGGTTTATTGTATATAACCTTACTCTTCATTTCTGCAAGAGGTTGTTCCCACCGTTTCAACCTATAATTATTTAAAAAATGATTATTATTAGGGCAAACCACATAAATCCCACTAGTTTAGGTCTTAATTATTAAGATTCCCAATAGTTTCAAATATTACTTCATGTACCATATTTTATGCTTAGGATATATGAGTCTGAATCCATGAGATACATGTATCTGCCGAATTTTAAAATTGAGATACAAAATTTATTTATTTAAATCAATTGTTTGGAACTAATTTCCTTAATTAGAGGAGTAATTGAGGATTTTCAAAATACATAGATAATTAATTTCATTTTATTATTCTTTAAAATAGTAAATTCATTAATATTATTAATATAAGATAAAAACATGTAAAGCTTGGTAATGCATTTGATTAATTTCAAATTATTACTCTTAAAATAATAAATTCATTAATTTG
>NW_006239500.1:13419-102898 GCF_000226075.1 Solanum tuberosum | reverse complement strand
ATGAAATTCCTGAATCATAAAGGAGGAGACATAATTGAGTGATAAATATGGGAGGGGAGAATTAAGAGATAGTGGTTGATTTGGAGTGAAAGAGTTAATTAAACAGATAATTAATCAATCCTAGTTTTAAGATATGTGGGTATCTAATAATCTAATTGCATCCTCAAATAATATATTAATATATGGTATAAAATATTAAAAGTGGTAATATATATAATTATTTGAAAGTAAAGATAATATTAGTATATATACTAGTGATGTATGTCTAATAATGTAGTTTATCCTTATTATTATAAAGAGATTTGACCATATTTAAAGATTAATATACATTTACTCATGGTGGGGTTCGGTAAGAATAAGATTTTATTTTTTTAAAAAAATCTTTTTGGTTCTTATTACCCCCCCCCCCCCCCCCCCCCCCCCCCCCCCCCCCCCCCCCCCCCCCCCCCCCCCCCCCCCCCCTCCCCCAACATTTTTAGCAATCAAAGTATCTTTGAATAATATTCCATTTTTTTTATTTAGAGAAATCTCTAGTACAATGGAGAATTTATTTGTAACCAGAAGCATTAAGCATTTATGGATATTATACTGTTCAATAACAGTAACAACAATAATACAATTCAATATTCAGTGTGGGCTTTTATAAATGAGGTCCAAAAAGTGGTTATGTGTACACAGTTTATTTCTATTTCATGAAGATAAATATGTTATTTTTAATAAATCTTTGTTTCAAATAAAATATTTCAAAGTTGTTATTAAAAAAATCATGAAATAATAATAATAATAATAATATTATTATTATTGTACTATAATATAAGTAAATTATACAAAACAGTGTAAGGAATTTTTCACTATCAATAAATAGTAACATGTTATAACAAGGTATGCATTAGTGTTTTATTAGCTTACTAAGTTACTTTTATGTATATTTTACTTAATAATCATTTTTTAGATAGTAGATATGGTAGTATAAATGCATAATATATAGGTGTCATGTGTATCAAATGCCTACGAGATATAATGAGAATGAGTTAAAAGTGTCTAGTTGTTAGTTGAGATCAAGTTAAAATGTTTAGACATATATTTTCAAAATTAGAGTATTTACTTGACAATCAATTTAAAGTTTGTTTATGTTTATGACGTAATCGTTACTGGTGTACTATGAATATATATGCATATACACAATATATATTGATAAAAAAATAAGAATTACTATTTTTTATTGTGAAATTTGTTAAGACTGTTGGGTAGTGTCAAAATCTCCCTATATAAAGACCATACTCTATACATGCACATAAACCAGTCAAATCCAAAATTCAAGATATATATCTTCATCAATATTCAAGCCAAATGATTGTAAGTGCTAAAAGACCAAATAATACACACTATGAATTAATGATAAGGAAAACTTTACAATTTCTAGTCCTAATATCTTTCATATCCTTCTTTTTTTCTTACACCTATGATTTCTCCTTCTATTTCACCTATAATTACTTTCACTTTTTCTCAACTCTTGTTTTCCCACTTTTTGCACATGTTTTTGATAGGAAATACATGTTTTTACTATGTAATAGTATTCTTGCATTTCTTGTCAAGAGCTTGAGTTGTTGTAGCTTTGATAAACAAGAAGATGTACTAATCAAAGGTGGATTTTATGATGAAGTAGAAGATGTAGAAGAAATAACATGTTTATTATCTGACAAAATGTCTGAAGATATGCAAGCTCAAGAAAGTGATTTATGTTACGACATCTGGCAAGCTAAAGTAGACACCAAGAGCATGGTAGAAGACACATGTTTATTATCAGACAAAATATCTGAAGATATGCAAGCTCAAGAAAGTGATTTATGTTACGACCTCTGGCAAGCTAAAGCAGGCACCAAAAACATAGTAGAAGAAACATGTTTATTATCAGACAAAATATCTGAAGATATGCAAGTTCAAGAAAGTGATTTATGTTACGACCTCTGGCAAGCTAAAGCAGGTACCAAAAACATAGTAGAAGAAACATGTTTATTATCAGACAAAATAATAGAAGGTATGCAAGCTCAAGAAAGCAATTTATGTTACGGCCTCCGGCAAGTTAAAGCAGACACCAAGAATATGTCAAATGATACAACATGTTTATTACCAGATAAACTAACAAAAGGTATGCAAGCTCAAAAAGGCAATTTATGTTACGACCTCCAGCAAGCTAAAGTAAGTATTAAGAACATGGTAGAAGAAGAAGAAGGGAGTGAAGACAATATGAGCATAGAAGAACTCAATAGGAAGATTGAAGAATTCATAAGGAAGATGAAAGAAGAAATTAGAACTGAAGCTAGCTAGGCCTTCAAAGATGTAGTGGTAAATATGTAGAAATATGAAAATCATGTGAGATTATTGTTCAAATTTCAGTAGAGACAAAAATAGTACTAGTGATTTCTTATTTAATTAAAATAATGGGAGATTAGGGTTCATATTTAAGTGTAAACAAAAATCATATCGCTTTCTTCTCACTTGTCTAATTTATAGAAGGTTATGGTTCAAATCTCAACAAAGACAAAAATTACAATAATTTCTTCCGTTCGTCTAGTTCATAGGAGATCGGGGTTTAATTCGCAACAACAATAAGTTGATAATAACTTCCTCTCATCTATCTAAACCTTCGTAAACAGAATTACATAATATTTATTTATGCCGATTTTTTTATTTTAAAGCCATCATCATTTATTTATGCTGATGGAAATAATAAGTATTTAATAAAATAGTTAAAATGTGCACAAACTGATTCGAACGTTAAAAAGAATAGGAGTACTGAAGCTCAAGAACATCTTATAACACTTTAATCCCTTCGTTATGTTAGTAGTTTTCAAGAATTCATGTCACTTGGACCTTGTCAAAATAATAAAAAATAATATAGTGAGTTTTTTTTATTTTTAATTGTATTATGTTTGATTTGATATGTTTGTTTTTCAATTAAATATTTATCCCAATAATACAGGCAACTTGGTTTAGAGTCCGGAGGAGTATAGAAGTTACTAGAAAAAGGAAATAGGCAGACAATGAATATATTCCAGAATGTATTTAAAGAAAAAATTATACATAATCAAAATAATTTATTTTGTTATTCGAATTAAATATTGTGCAAGATAGATATAGGTATATGTACATAAGCAATTTGTTTCATCAAATAAAGATAATTTAATTTAACTATTTAAAAATTAAAGTAAGAATATAACTAATATTTTTTCAGCTTGCATTATTTTAGTAGAGGAATATATATATAGTGCAGTGAAATTTGTGGAACTAATCATGCATTTATGTCTATTATCGTAGAAGTTGTTTTTAGGAAAGATTATGACCTATGGGTCTTGAATATCTAATTAATTAATTCCATAAATCGAGAAAGCTTAAACGAAAATGAAAGAGGAGGTTGAGGGAAGCCACTTATAAGCACGTTTTGAAATGCATATACACTGCATATCTTCAGTTGCTTGGTTTTTGTAACTTGAAGAAATTCCTACCTGAAATTTCAGTAACAATGAAAAACTTTGAAAGAAAATACCTCTGAAAACAAGAAAAAACGTGAATAGTCAAGTATTCCGATTTTTCAAGTTTCATATCTGAACTATCATGTGTGAGTTTTCTATCGGAATGATAATGATATTAGGAAAAAAAGGAACAACTGATAGTTGGAGTATATTTTGATAACTAGTTGACAATAGTTCAGGTGGAAAACTCGCACAACTAATAGTTTATGTATGAAACTCAAAATATCAGGAGACGAAGAAGTTGTGCAAACATGTCTCTGAGTTAAAAAAATGCTTTAAGAATGCATCTCGCAGCTTGGAGTCGATATCAGTTATAATTGTTTGGGAAAATCTTCAGTCCATTAAACGAAGAGAAGTATCAAAAACACTCCTAAACTTGGCACAAATTATTAGTTTCATCCCCGAACTATTGGCAGTCTTAAAAACACCCCTCTACTTGACTAACTAAACTTAGATATACCCCCGATATGCAACATGACATAGCAAGTGATCTCAAACTCTTGTAGGAGCATAGAGTTCTTAATAAAAATCGAGAGAAGTGTTGAAAACACTCCTAAACTTGGCACAAATTATTAGTTTCATCCCCGAACTATTGGCAGTCTTAAAAACACCCCTCTACTTGACTAACTAAACTTAGATATACCCCCGATATGCAACATGACATAGCAAGTGATCTCAAACTCTTGTAGGAGCATAGAGTTCTTAATAAAAATCGAGAGAAGTGTTGAAAACACTCCTAAACTTAACGAGAATTTAGGGGTGTATTTCACTAATGTTGCAGGATCAGAGGTGTATTTAGCTTCAATTAGTCAACTAAAGGGGTGTTTTTAAGGCTATCAATAGTTCGGAGATGAAACTAATAACTTGTGTCAAGTTTAGAGGTGTTTTTGATACTTCTTTCTAAAATGAATGAAGGTCTAGAACGAGATGACAAAACCAAAATTATCAGCAAATCACCAAGGGAATTGGAAGGAAAAAAAAGTACTCCCTCTATTTCAATTTGATTGTCTAGTATTGACTTGAGACGAAGTTTAAAAAAGTAAACAAGACTTTTGAATCTTTCGGTCATAAATTAAAGATATATAGTTAATATGTAATAAGTAACTTTTGGTGCATTTAGTAATATTTTAAAACTATAACTATAGATAATTAGATATAGTAGCTATATTTGCATACTTTTTAAGTCATAATCAATTGCAAGCTGGCCATTTTCCAAAGTTTAATAATTTGTCCATATATATAATGTTATTGGACGACTGTGCTATTTTTGCAAGCTGGAAGCCAACATTGTTAACTTTATTAAGCTGTTTATTGTCCTTCTTCACATTTAAGCAACATCATGTCACATTATCAATATGGTACAATTTCCTTTATCTAATGATGTAAATCTTTGGAAAGGTCCTTTTCTAAATGTCCATTTTGTGGGCCATTTTTTGTTGAAAACTTGATTTACAATTGAAAAAGGACAGATCGATATATATGAAGTATCCTACGAAGATTTCAGAGAAGAGTTGCAACAACAAAGTGTAATAATTAAAGTTTTCAATTATTAAGATATAATAATAATCCCACTTAAAGTGTATAATAACACAATTCACCTCAATCATATTGAACATTTCACTTTCTTAGCACCAAATTAATTAATCATAACAACATCAAGAATTAACTTCATTAAAAGAAAGAATGATTAACAAAATGCTTTTATTAATAAACTTTTTAAGTAATTATGTAACAAGACAGTTAACCAGTAGTCTGGTCACCAAATTATTCTCTCTTATCAACTTTTATTTTAAAAGTAGGAACTTATGTATTTATTTTCTACTATACGTAATCTACATACAAAAAGATGGAAAGCCAGATAGATCCAAACTTTGTTTTGGACTTTTGGTGAGGAGACCCAATTAACATGTAATATGGGCCCTAGTATGGCCCAACATGATAGATTCACATAATTGAGCATCCAGATGCATTCTCTTCACTAAAGTAATCGCATTTGTTCACATAACATCCCTTTGGAAGTCCATACGGTATGGGCCCGTGTCCGGGCCCGGGCCCATAACCGTATGAATATGTGTCGTAGCATGGTGGTGGTGGAGGTGGTTGTACTGGTCTTCCGTACCAATTATCATGATAACACGGGCCTCCAGTATAGCCTCCGTAACATTGCCCACAACAATACATCCCCGGAGAGGGTTGGTGTGGATATCCTTGAATTGGCATCACAATCACTGGCTCTGGAACTGGCGGGAAGTGTGGTTGTGGTTGTGGGGGTAGAGCTATTGGTGTTGGTTTAGGTGCTTCTTTGGGCTTCTCGGGCTCTTTGGGCTTCTGAACCTCCTTTGGCTTTTCTGGTTCCTTGGGTTTCACGGGTTGTTTGGGCTTTTCGGGCTCTTTAGGCTTCTCCACCACCACTATTTTGGGTTTCTCCGGTTCTTTAGGCTTTTCCACTACTTTAGGTTTCTCAGGTTCTTTAGGCTTCTCCACAACCACCACTTTAGGTTTCTCAGGTACTTTAGGCTTCTCCACAACCACCACTTTGGGTTTCTCAGGTTCTTTAGGCTTTTCCACGATCACTACTTTGGGTTTCTCAGGCTCTTTAGGCTTCTCCACAACCACCACCTTGGGTTTCTCGGGCTCTTTAGGCTTTTCAGGCACTTTGGGCTTTTCGGGTTCCTTGGGCTTTTGAGGCTCTTTGATCTCAATGCTCTTGATTACACCCCCTCCTTTGCAACACAATTTATCACGAATTTTTTCAGGATTGCAACACAATACAGTGATGGTGACAATATTGGCCTTTTCATCATACGTTTGGTCTCGAATTTCTTGTCCAAAATAATTAACACCAAAATCAAAAAAAAAAAAAAAACTCAGTTTTCATCCACACATATATTGTCCTTATAATAACAATAATATGATAATTATTTAATGAAATATAAAATAAAAGAAAGTGACTTTTTTCAAAAGAGACATTTTACTTATGTGAAAATTGTAAAAGGAAAATTTTGCTAAAAATTTATAGTTGCAAAAAAGTAACTCACGAGGGAATTTGCAGAGAATTTTTTTGACTTTCTTGTAGCAGCTTGAACATTGAAGATCAACCTTTAGCAACATTATGGTAATCTATTTAACAAAAAAAGAACAAGAAAAATAAAGAGATTAATATATATTTTGGTCAAGTAAAATAAATTACACATATATTGCAATAATTCAAAAACTTTTAAAAGTGTATGTTGCTCGAACTCTTTAAACACACCTTCAGAGGCGAAGCCAGAATTTTTACTCATTTTTTTATTCAACTTATACTTTTAATTTTCTAAGAATTCTAGCAACATAGCTTAAAACTGACCTAGTTTAATGTCTATTAGAGGAAATTAAATAGTAAAAATTCATACCTTCTCAGTCTTGTCACCACCCATAGTTGAGAACTAAGAATTTTGATACTTGAAAGTGATAACTAATCTATGGTTTTTGGGTAAACTTGGGAAGGGAAAAGAAAAAAAAAAGTGTAGTTTTATATAGTATGAATATGAATGATGTAGAGATGGCTTAAGATAGAGAAAATTGTATAAAGTTGAAATTCATGAAATCATCAAGATTGGTAGCTAGCCTCTATTGGTGATGGTGGTGGGGTAGGAGGGGGAGGCTATATAAGATTAGTTGTTGTTTTTTAAAATTTTATTTTTAATTTTTTGGTTATTGATAAATTCTTTGATTTTTCTAATGTCTGAATAAATTAATTAAATTATGTGTTTTTAGTATCTTTATGTTGGACTAGTTTAAAATTTCTATTATCGACAAATATTGAATAATAAAATAAGTTTAATATAACACATTAAGGAATTATTATATCAGGTATTTTGTTCTTTCTATCAATACAAGTATTAGATAACTTTGTATACCAAACTTAATAAATATTGAAAAATTATTTAATATTTTTTCTTCTAAAATTTAAACCTTGATTGGCTATATAATTAATTACTAACTATATATTCCCCATATGTGCATGTGATTTGGCTTTGATAGTCACACATCTCCATACCTTTGTCTTTAAGAAAAATAAAAACTTTTTTTAAGAATTAGGAATAGTAATAAAACTAGTACTAAAAAGGTGGAAACTTGGGAAAATAAAGCTTTAGTTTGGTTAGTGTAATAATGGAATATGCACCCCACATGCTTGCTATAACTAACCTTATTTTGTGGTTCTTGAGATTTGCGTAGTATGGTCAATTGATCTCAAATGCCTTTCAATGCTTCAATTTGAATACTACTTATAAAAAGATATAATTACTTTCATACTAGAATATTTTCATTAATAATAGGGAACAAGACCGTAAAAAGTGGGGCTTAGATTGTTCAAGCATATGAAGAGAAGACATATGAAAGTTGAGCGAAAGCGTGAAAGGTTGGTTATAGATGATTTTAAGAGAGATAGAGGCCGACCAAAGAAATATTGGTAAGATGTGTTTAGACAATTCTACATGTTACAACTTCAACTTACGAGGACATGACCTTAAATAGAAAGTTCTGAAATATATAGATTAGAGTAAAATGTTAGTACGTAGTAGTGAGTTGCCTCGCTACTGGTTATACTATTAATCGTAACTTTACTCATATAGTTTCTTGTCTTTCAGTTTTTGTTATTATTTGTTGTTTCTTGTATTTCAATTATTATATTATTTTGATGTAGTTATTGTTAAGAATGTTTTGTTATGCTTTCACTTTTTTGTTACTTCTTTTTCTGGATTGTTTTGAACTATTTTCCGTGAGCCGGGTCTTTTCAAAACAACTTCTCTATCTCTAAGATTGAGATAAAATCTACGTACATTCTGTACTCTCAAAATGAACTACACATAATATGTTGGCGTTATTGTAATTATTAAAAAATATTTTTTACATGATATTTCTATAGGTCTTACATGATACAAATTAAAATTAATTGAGAATCTAAAGTAGGTATCTAACATCAAATAAAAAATAAAAATAAAAACGTTTATATGACTAGGTATTCTAGAGGATTCTTTTACTATTCTATAGTTATTCAAAGGATTTTTTTGACAATTTTCTTGCGTGCTTAACTTGAACTTTCATTTTCTTTTGTTCTCTCATCATCAATTTATAGCATGAAGTCACGACCTTTTCTTAAAGATAAGAAAAATAAAATTATGGGTTGAGAAAAGAAAAATTAAGGAGAAATTATTAATCTGGAGAATAGAATATTCACCGATAAAGTGAAATTTTAAGTAGCTAATCAATTGAGATACTAAATTCTCAAAAATATAAGCAATTAATGTTGAGTATAAAATAGAAAAAATAATTATCTTTTCATGATATGATAAAAGTGATGATTAAAAGAAATAAATATATTTTAAAAATAGTGGACAAATAAAATTAATCAGAAGGGTAATAAAGTAATTTCAACAAAAAATAAAAAGAGACAAAAATTTATTCATAAATCGTGTTCGCCGAATGCATTTTAAATAAAAGAAATAAATGTATTGTAAAAATAGTAGACAAATAAAATTAAACGGAAGGGGTAATCAAATAATTTCAACAATAAATAAGAAGAGAGACAATCTTATTCATAAATTGTACTCGCCGAATGCGTTTTATGTATTTCTTTCTCAACTCAATTATTGTTGAGTACAAAATGGAAAAAATAATTATTTTTTCTTGATATAATAATAGTAATGAATAAATATATTTTAAAATTAGTGGACAAATAAGATTAAACGGAAGGGGTAATATTGTAATTTCAATAATAAATAAGAAGACACTGAACTTTACACATAAATCGCATTCACCGAATGCGTTTTATGCCTTTCTTTCTTAGCTCAATTATTGTTGAGTATAAAATGGAAAAATAATTATCTTTTCTTGATATAATAAAAGTAATAAATAAGAGAAATAAATATATTTTAAAAATAGTGGACAAATAGGATTAAACGGAAGGGGTAAAAAAAAATATTTTCTTTATATAATAAAAGTAATAAATAAAGGAAATAAATATATTTTAAAAATAGTGGACAAGTAAGATTAAACGGAAGGGCTAATAAAGTAATTTCAACAATAAATAAGAAGACACTGAAAATTACACATAAATCGCTTTCGCCGAATGCGTTTTATGCATTTCTTTCTTTGCTCAATTATTATCGAGTATAAAATGAAATTTTTTTTTATCTTTTTGTTTATATAATAAAAGTAATAAATAAAAGTAATAATTATATTTTAAAAATGGTGGACGAGTAAGATTAAACGGAAGGGGTAATGAAGTAATTTAAACAATAAAAATGAAGACACTGAATTTTACACATAAATCGCATTCGTCAAATGCATTTTATGCCTTTCTTTCTCAGCTCAATTATTGTCGAGTATAAAATGGAAAAAAATCAATCTTTTCTTTATATAACAAAAGTAATAAATAAAAGAAATAATTATATTTTAAAAAAAGTGGACAATTAAGATTAAACGGAAGGGGTAATAAAGTAATTTCAACAATAAATAAGAAGACATTGAATTTTACACATAAATCGTATTCGTCGAATGCAGTTTATGCCTTTCTTTCTCAGCTCAATTATTGTTGAGTATAAAATCGAAAAAATAATTATCTTTTCTTGATATGATAAAAGTAATAAAAGTAATAAATAAATATATTTTAAAATACTGAACAAATAATATTAACGGAAGGGGTAATAAAGTAATTTCAACAATAAATAAGAAGAGAGAGAAACTTATTCATAAATCACATTCAACTAATTCATTTTATATCTGTCTTTCTCAAACTCTTTCTATTTAGATATCTAAGAAGCATTTTTAAAGTTTTCAACTCCATGGCCATGGACTAAAATATAATTAATTTTATTCTTTTATCTCCTTCCCAAAAATTCATGAATATTTTTCAAGTTATTAAAACGAATTTAACTATCACATTTTGTCACTTTTGGACAGTACAGATAACAGAATTCTAGTACCAAATAAAGGCTTGAACTTCATTGCACATGGGAAGTCTCATTCCAAAAGAAAAGTTCTCTAAGTATAATTTGTTGTTAGCTGCTTTCGTTCTCTATGCATTTCACCGCTTCACTGGAAATTTCCTTTGTTACTATGGTACTATAGTTTGATAGATTTCACCATCCTATTTAGGATTGCGTCTTGAGATTTGAAACCAAGTATAATTGAAAAGGTATCATCAACGAGAAGAATTTATTGGAATCAGATTCTTTTAAAGAATGTATCGAGAGAAGATTGAATTTGATTAGATAATTGTTGGGTTTTATTTGCCCTGAATTTCTTACCATAAATAGGTTTTCCTTTTAGGAAAAGGTTTTGGATTAGCTAGTTCTTTTCTTGTAGGAAAAGGTTTAGGACTCTATAAATAGAGGTTTGTTCCTTCTAACTTAATCAGCATTCACAATGTAGTTTTAAGGGCTTTGAGAGTTTTGGTTAGGGGGAGAATTTGTGGGTCACAAGCTTGATACATTATCATTTGTGTGGACCTCCCATGTATTCCGAGTGAATTGGTTGAGGTTGTTTCTCTCTATATTTTGTACTCTCATATTTATATAGTGGCTTGCTCATCTCCTTTGTGGACGTAGGTCGATTGACCGAACCACGTTAAATCTTTGTGTCTTTGTATATTTTCTCGTTTGTCTTCTTACTCATGGTCTTTCGTAGGTTTGTTTTGCTAGCTTCCGCGTTACACCTGCTTATTTCGGTCCTAACAATAATGTGTGGTAAACATGGATCGATGTTTTAGCAAGATATGATGTTTGATAGTCGTAAATTGAAATTTGATTAATTCAGTTTGTGTTGATATATGAGGTTTATTTGAACAAACTCTCTCTATGAGAATTTGAATTTAGTTTTTTATATCTAGTGCTTGCCGAAGAATAAAAGATTTTTGTTCATTCCGTCACAATCCTTAGAAATTTGAATATAACTTGTTATGGACACATGTAATTAGCTTTAAATTAAACAAAAATAGGAAACATTTTATTTAAAATATTAAGTTTCATATATACGGGGTAAATATTATTCACTACACAATCAAGCTCAGTCACTTTATATGAAATATAAATATACTTTATGATAAATATTAATTAGTAATTTAATAAAAACAAATAATAATAAATTCAATATCATAAACTAAACTGCATTATTAATACTTCAAAAAAAAATTATTCTCAACATATATAATTTAAACCTTTTTCAAATTAAGAGTCCTATCTAACTTTTTGCTTTGAAGCTTCGAAGTTAAGTGTATATATTCCAATAAATAAGAAAAATAAGTTTCATTAAAAAGAAGAAAAAGTTTCTTTTTAAAAAAAAATAATAATATAAAGAATTGAAAAAAGTTTAGTATCATTGAACATAGCACATATGTTTTTTAATAGATTCCAATTTTTTTTTTAATATATACTACACTTTATTTTTCTTTGTCGGTGCATCTACGCAACAATGTACATATTAATTTATGTTTCATTTTTCTTACGATCTTCGGTAAAAGCAAATTATGTGGGACGAATTTATGCAGGCGACACAAATTGATAATATCAAAATGAACAAGACCTCATTACTTATAAAGGGTAAACAAAATGAATTTCGAAAATGTAAAATATTTTCTTTTCATATAATTATTTTATATATAAAATTTATCGACTCGACTAATTCTAATCGATTGCAACAGGCAAATGAAAATGAAATGTCTGAATGAATTTAATGTAAAGCTCTGAAATAATTAATACTAATGGCCGGCTGACCAAACAGTAAAAAAAAGTTGTTGGCTGAGTACTATCATTAAATGCCTTTTAAATTTGTGAGTAAATTATATTTATAAAAATTAAATTATTATTTATTTTAATTAAGTATCTGAATATACACTAAGTTTTTTTTATTCAAATACTTCCAATTTAAATTTTAAGTTTTTTTTGTATATATATTTTCAAACGTTCATTATGACATTTCTTTTAGTTATACAAATTAATCTTAATAAGTGGTAAAACCTGATAGATGTTTCAATTAAAGATGATGTATGAACGTAATATATTTTAAATAATTAACGAATTATCTATGTTATGAGTATTTGAAATGACATGTAGAAAGAAAAGTTAAAATTGAAAGTGTTTAATAGAAATATTTTATCATATGTTTAAATACTCTATTAGAAAAAAACTATACTTCTTTGTCCCAATTTATGTGACATTTTTCAAATTTTGAGATTTAAACAAATTTATCTTTTACCGTAAAATTTTCATATATCCTTTAAATATTTTAGATGACAATTATGAAGATTTCATGCGTAAATTCCCGATTAAATTTAAAATGTTTGACTCTCGAAAAATGAAAAATGCCATATAAATTGGGATATGAGTAATTCAATTATCTAAATTAAATTTATTAATTTAAGAGGTTATCGATGTATTATGCCAAAATTGTTTGTACATTCTCTTTTGAGAACTACAACTCAGCTACTCCACAACACAATTTTCTCAGGGTAAGGTCTGCGTACACCACGACACGCCTTTTTTCAGACTCCATTTGTAAGATTACATTAGATATATTATTACGATTGGTGTAGATCATATAGGGCAATATCAAAGAAAGCAAAGCCATATAAGATCTAGTTCATAAGATGGAAAGAAAAAGAATTGGAATTGATCAAATTGTATGTTAAAAGAAGAAAAAAGGGGCAAATGAGAGATGGAAAAGTAAATGGAGGAAGTCACAATCAAGCTTTGCTACAATATAAACTTCTAAACATTACCTCTATTGCTCTTTTTTTTTTTTTGGCCTTTTAACTGCAGAAAACATGAACCAACTTGACTTCTAATATTGAGCTACGAGTATTCGAGTTATTTAAGACTATCGTAAAGACAAGTTGATCGAATCTTCACCTCTGTATCGACTTGTAAAGAACCACGGTCACGTATTTGGACAGGAACCGGTTAGTTGAACCGAGTGCTACCACGGAAGGGGTACTCCTGTCTTTCTGCATGTAGAGATGGTTAAGTACCACGTGCTGAGGTCTTGAAAGCGGAGGTGGAATTTCCATGTGAGATGGAGAAACGTTAAGCAACGTCATCTGTAGATGGGGTGGGACCACGGGTGGCTCCTTAGCGTAGTCCTCGGATACAAGGTGCAAGTTGTTGTAGCTGGAATCAGGGGACTGAGGAGGTTCGAAACCAGAAATGCTTTCAATGTCTTCTGGAACGTAATCCTGCACATTGCATCAGTCGGTAAGGACAGAACTTTGTCAAGTTATAGCACGTCAATGCAAAGGAAAAAACGTTGATATGACGAGTGCTATGCCCATCTGGAAAATCTAGCTTTCATCAGAGTGAGATTAGTCTAAAGGCAACTTAGCAAGTTGAGTAAGACTGAGATGATTCATTCAAGAAAGGTTTAGCTAACACTAATCGTAGAACAATCCGTGTCATCAACAAAGTCGAGTATCATGCTTGTACTTTTTCTTTTTGATAGGGTAAACCCCGCCCCTCAGAACCCACCTATCCAGGATTCACTGGTGGAACTCTCTCACTCTGCTCCCTTTGACTCGAATCCAACCAAAGGTTGGTTGAACCACGCCACAAAGGTGGGATAGTCTAGTGAAACAACTGTCCTGGAAGAGGGGTCTGGACTAAAGGGTGTCACAATATAAAAAAAAGTAGACACACATAGAAAATAACGGGAGTCAACCTATAGTATATATACATAAAACTAGAAGTTTGACTGAATTAAACAGTGTAATTTTCCGGCTGACACCCCTTAGCATGGCTCCTCCGCAATTGGGTCTAGAGTGCTGGTGTTTACAATATAAAAAAGAGTTGGAGTGGATCACACTTCTTTTGCTGCAAATTTAACCGTTACTCCACAAGTGTCATTAATTTTCATCGAAGTGCTTGAATGCCCTTTAATCTAACATGAATATCTACTCTAGAAACAAATCAAGTTATGGGACATAAAAGTGAAAAAGGGAATCACATAATTACAGAAACTAAAGGATTCGTAAACAGCCAAGACTTCTCTTTGCAAAGTGGGATGTTGGGGTTATGTTGTATAAGTAAAAGGTTTACAAGCCTGTAATGAAATAGCAGCAAATCAATATGTGAAAAATGTGTTAGACCTATAAAAATAAATGAACATACTAAATATACCCTATTTGCAGCCTAAACGATCCAAGATTTGGTGGATGAGAATGAAAAATAATAGAAAAGAATATGTTTGTGGCCATTTGCTTGCAGGCAAACCGTGTGATGAGCCATGATGTCAATACTGAACGGAGAAGAAACAGAGAAGAAAATATGGGTCTAAAGTGGAAAATTATCAGTAACACCTATACGCCTGTGAAAATAACTACTGAGGTTAGGCTGCTGCATAAGGCACTAACGAACAAATTTCGCCAAAGAAAAAGTTCATCTCTTCACTTTGAATCTAAAAGAAACAGGTATCAACACTTTACAGCTTTCCCCATTCAAACGACTTACCCCCATACAGACAAATGAGAAGGTATTCTAGTTTTACACAAAAAAACATAAAATATCACAATAAATAGTTTAAAAACTCTTACACATATTCTATGCAAAAGCACAAAATAATTAAAAAATAACAGAAATTAAGATAGACGTTATGGGAGAAAAATTGAAGATGTCAAAAAGTTTACACTGGATACAGTGACTCGACGAGAGAGAGATTATTGGAGAACACCCACAACGTTAGCCATACCATATGGCCATCAAAGACTAGAACTTCTCTTTAAAGGTAAATGAGTTGACATATCCTTTAAGCAACATAATGACTTGTAAAAAATGTAATGGATGCAATTCAAAAAAAATCTTGGTGAAATTCCCTATGATTCTTCTTTGAGAAAACAAAGGACATACTCAGGCATTAACTTAATAATCTCTCACCATATTTTCTATCACACAGACATGAACAAACTAGACACTTGAGTGACAGCTAAGGTTCAGTCTAAGATAAAGCAAAACTCAGCAGAGATTCAACCAACAGACACGTAAAATCTTTTTCCATATCATTTTTGAAAGTCAAATCCTTATACAGCTGAAGAACACAGGCATAAGTGCAATCCATGAGGAGCTTTTGATCTATGAAGAAGAGCCAAACAGAATTTCAAAAACCTCTAAATTCCAATTATCTAAAACTATATGTATAAGAATGAGCCATGAAGAAACAACTCATTCAGAAGTGTCTCAGTCTCATAATGTTTGAAGTCATCTTTCATATTTGAGATGTGAGTATAAAAGGCAGACACTACCTATTACATGTAGGCTAGTTCTCTGAAGTGTCGTAAATTACCGGATTAAGCACACAGATCTAACAAAAACTAGTATTCATGAAGAAGCATGAAGCTTCCGATCAGGCAATCACATAATAATAATTACTCCTCCCATGTTTTTATAGACAACATAGTTTAACTTGGTGAAGTTAATTTGACTAACGTATTATATCTAGTAATGTGCTTCAGACTTTCAGGAGCCTCGAAGAAACCGTACAACACAAAACTAGACTTAGAATTCAATGGATTACTGAAAATGTATTAATAACCATGACAACAGGATGAAAAAGAAAATTGAAAAAGAAGCAACAGGATGACAAATGTACCTTCATGTCTAAAAGGTTGTAAGTATTCCCTGCTTCATCCTGAACACATGGCAAGTCAGGCGAACACCTCCATTGTCCGTCAACTATAAACCTATATTGGTATACCCCTGAAGGAAGTACCTTCAAAATGGTGAAATCCTTCCCTGATTTTTGCAGAGGCATCCTGGAAAATGAGTTTGAAACTTTTAACGTTAAACTTGCAACCTTGATGCCTAAATAGAGATCATGGATGAGGAAATTGTCTTTTTGCTGTAGAACGTGGATGAGAAAAGTAAAACTTATAACCTTGACTTCCAATTATCCCATGATCCCTCCACAGCAACTTCTTTGCCATCAAGAGTCCAAGATATAAGTGTTGGAACTCCTTGCTCGTCACAAGGTTCTTCATAACCTGAGGTGGTTTGCGACCATGAAATGCTTGGGCCGTGCCCCTCATCAGGTCTCTGTAGAGGAACCACTGGCATCTGGGGCAAACATTTAAAAACTAAATGATGTCGATCATACAAATCATCTCTTTGCAGAGAAATCAACATGAGAAAAATTAAGTCCATGCTAGTTGCCAACAACATTAGCCGAACATCAAGAAGTGGAAAACGTAGTTTAGCAATTGCTTAAGGAAGCAATTCAGATAAACCATATATTACTGATGTATAAAAGGTTTGTTTTGAAGAAACCAATTGAGCTTATAACCTTAACATTTCAAAAACAATTCAGATTTCAGAACTAAACAGTTTTCACTTATCATAAAAAAAATACAGCAATTTAAAGTGATAACCTTTACTCAGAGCTAACCGTCAAAATTCGCAGTTTGAATATGAACCACAAAATAAATCTCAGTCTAAATCAACCTACACAATCAGCAACAACACTAACATCTCGACCAGAAACTACTTCGGTACGGTTATATAAGTCCTTCACACTCATTTCATATTGTTTCAACCCATATCACTCTAATACTCAAAAATATTTGAAAAATAAATAAAAGAAGGGAAAATAGAAATACTACCCCCCTTCAACCCTCATTTCCGAGAAAGAATGCAAAGGGTAACAACTGACCCCACGTCGAAACATCAAAGGTGAACGGGAAGTCTTCACATTTTAAAAGCAATTCAGATTTCAGAAGATAGTTTTCATCAAAAAAAAAAAATACCAGCAATTTAAAGTAATGACCTTCATTCAGATCTATAACCATCAATGCATAGTAGCAACATTCATGTGTGAAATGCTAAAAAGACAGTTTAAATCAACTTAAGAAAAAGATACAATTTTACGATCACACAGCCTTAACATTTCAAAAACAACTCAGATATCAGAATTCAGAACTAGAAGTTTTTGCCAAAAAGTACAGCAATTTTAAGAAATGACCTTTATTCAGATCCAACCATCTATAGCATAGTACACCATTCATGTATGTACCACAAAACAGATCCAGTCTACTTGATTCCACAAACTTCAAGCAATTAGATAGACAAAAGATTAAAACTTTGCACCTAAACAAGCACAACAACCACTATGCCGCAATCCCAAACAAGTTTCAACCAATTAAACAGAAAAAAGATTTGAACTTTACACCTACATAAGCAACAACAACTAATATGCATCAACTCCTAACTAGTTGAGGTCGGTTATATGAATCCCCAATATTCATTCACTTTATTTGAACCCAAGTCACTATAAGGCACAACCAGTTAGATAGACAAAATTAAAATTTTGCCCCTAAACAAAGCATAACAACAACAACATCGCAATCACAAACCAGTTTGAACCAATTGAGCAGAAAAAAGATCACTCTACACCTACATAATCAACAACATCTGATATGACTCAAATCCTAACTAGTTGAGGTCTGCTACATGAATCACTTCATCTGAAAACACGTCATTCCAAGCAATTAGATAGACAACTATTAAAATTTTACACCTAAACAACAATCCCAGACCAGTTTCAAACAATTAAACATTATAAAGATCACTTTACACCTACATAAGCATCAACAACTAATATGCCTCAAATCCTAACTAGTTGAGGTCAGTTACATGAATCCTCAATATTCATCCGCTTAATTTGAATCCACTTCATTCCAAGCCATTAGATAGACAAAGATTAAAACATTACACCAAAACAAGCACAACAACAACAACGCGATCCCACACTAGTTTCAACCAATTAACAGAAAAAGATTTGACCTTTACACCTACATAAGCAACAACACTAAATATGCCTCAAATCCCTAACTAGTTGAGGTCAGCTACATGAATCCTCAATATTCATTCGCTTCTTTTGAATTCACTTCATTCCAAGCAATTGGATAGACAGAGATTTTAAAAACAACAACTACGCCGCGATCCTAAACTAGTTTCAACCAATTAACTGAAAAAGATTTGAGCTTTACACCTACATAAGAAACAACACCAAATATGCCTCAAATCCTAACTAGTTGAGGTCAGCTACATGAATCCTCAATATTCATTCGCTTCATTTGAACCCACTTCATTCCAATCAATTAGATAGACAAAGATTAAAACATTACACCAAAAACGAGCACAACAACAATAACCACTACACGCGATCCCAAACTTGTTTCAACCAATTAAACATAAAAAGATTTGAACTTTACACCTACATAAGCAACAAACAACAAATATACCTCAAATCCAGCTACATGAAGCACTTCATATCAATACAACAAAAAAAATCAAGAACAATAAGACAAAACAAAAAAGAAATAAAACAACCCCTCCACCCCACATTTCCAATAAAGGCTAAAAAGGTTAACAAACTTACCTCAGGTCGAAACATCAAAGGTGAACGAGATGCCCTAGGACTGGACGGTGGAGATTGACCCATGAACTCTCCATCAACCTGATGAACGGCCATGATATCTTGGACCCCACCAGAATCAACCCCAGATGGGATATTGCCCTCATTTTCTTCTCTTCCATTAACATTCCCCATTTTCTTGAATCTTTAACACCACCCACAAAAAACCCACTTCAAATCTACAAAAAAGATTCTTTCTTTGTATAGTTTTTATTAATACATTTCACCCACCACCACTATATATGAATATTAAGGACAAGAAGTAACCAGATTAAAAAAAAAAAATTGGGATTTTAATTGGCTTTGTATTTGTGTTTTCTCTATGATTATATGGGATTAAAGATTAGATAATTGAGTTTTTGCAAGATGAGTGAAGTAAGGAACACACAGAATAGCCGGTAAAAGAAAGGCACAGGTGAAAGCAAATATGTGTCATGTGTGTACGAATTTGAAACTAATTTAATTGCTTGTGTTTATGCATACAATAATTCAAGTTTAACAACACGTAAAAACTTACTTGTACCAAAATTTATGCTAAATTATATTTATTAAAATTTTAATAAAGTACAATAGCGTATCATATCTATGTAAGGAGACTGTTTTTTGATAAATTATCGTAAAAATAGAGACAATAATAAACAAAAAAAGAACATATGAGGTATATGTTTTTTTATCTAACCATCATCAACTATTTACTAAAACATAATTCGAAGTTGAAAAGACTAAGTTTTTGAATAACAGTTATCAAAATACGCATGGTAACTTAATTTGCCCAAAATAATTTTTCCACATAGCAGATTACTCATTAATTTCGGGGCATGTTTTGATAATTAATTTTCAAAGAAACACAAGCACTTGATTCTTTTTAACCATTGTCTTTTAAAAAAGAAATCCAATTCATTTCTTTAACTATCAGTGTGGAGTGTCGTTTGACACCATTTTTAAATTAAGAAAGAGAGTGTATACCACGCACCATCAAATACTAATTGAGGTGTATTTTAATAAATTCGTTCAGTGTCTGATACTCGTATTGGAGCCCGAATAAATCGAGATTCACTCCTCCCAAGTTAAGGATAAAGCGTCTCCCAACAAAGGTGACTCGATACCTAGGGGAACTCAAAATCAAAACATCTAATTAAGAATAAAAGAATACTTACTACTCTACCACAACCTTCGTTGGTGACTTCAATTTTGATTTACCCTTGATGCATCATGTATTAGTGATTAAGTGTACATCATGTATAACTTAAGAGGGGAGTAAATTGCTAAGTAATAAGTGAATGTGTTTAATCCCTTTACCTAACATTTATCACTTAACCGTAATAAACTAATAATTATTACGTAATTTACTTCAAATCATCACTTTATCATATTAAATTAACATAATTTAGTATATAAAATGGATCCAACAAAACTTTTCCACCTTGGATCTTTGATGCTAAAAGGGTTGTTGCACATCCTTTTCAACATTTGAGCACTTGTGGATAAGTTAATGCAAAGTCGTTTTCCAATGAGAGCCACAATGACCAAATATCTGTCCACCATTTGCCACATAACGATTCCCTCCGTTCACTTTTACTTATTTACTTGGAACTTTACGTGCTCGTTAACAAACAATAATTAATATGAATAGTTATCACAATATTTATATTAATTGATATATGAATATAGGTCTTTAAAAATGATTCGGCGAATAAGTAATTGATGTTGAAGGTAAAATAAGAATTTTTTTTTATCTTTCTTGATATGTTCAAAGTGACAAATAAAAATGAACGGGGGAGTATTATTATGGCGAACATGTCTGGATTGTGGTGGGATGATACAAGATTCTTTCATCTTTAATCAGAAGTCTCGAGTTTGAGTCTTTGGTAATGAAAAAATTGTTGGAGCAACATCCCCAGAAATGGAACCCAAAATGTACGAGTGCAGATTTAATTAGCCCTAATATAAATATCAGTTACCAAATAAAAAAAACTGAAAACATGTTATGGTGGCCATCTTGAGGATTACAAAATCAAATTGGGCCCTTAGGCGTACTAAGTCTAATAAGCGTTTCTTGTTTGTGTCCATTCTATCAATCAATTTGTTGATGAGACAAAAGAGGTTTCCGAAAAAATGATAGTACAAGGTAACCACTTTTATTACTGCTATTAGTGGTTTTTCTTTGATTATATTTGATTTTACTTATTACTTGTTCATTTTATATATCTAGACTTATATATTAGCCCCAAAGCATTTCAACGTTTATTACGTCCATCCTCGTATTGGAATTGTATATCTAGACTTGAAGCATTTCATCGATTACTACACCCTTGCTTGTCTCTGAATGTCTATGTATACACCGTAAGTCTTTCCTCATTTGAACGTCATCTTTTTCATTTAAAAAGAAGATTTTAGCAATCCTCATTGAGGAAGGGATCCCATCGCACATCCCATTCATGAACAAAGGATTCGTAATCAAACAACTTGACATTCCTTAGAAGGCTCACTTTTAAGGTGACAATTGCCCTATGAAGACTCGCTTTCACTACGGCTCTGATAGGTTACTTAACCAAGTGGCCTATGAGCCGCAGGCTCATTCTTCAAATAGGTATGCTTGTCATGAGCCAAGAGTACATACAACAAATAATTGATAAGTAGAAGATAGTCACAAAGGTCAATCAAAGAAACTTGAATACACAAATAATTCTTGGTGTACACTTGAAGCATCATGTATCACATACAAAAATGTAAACCTGAAAGCCAATTTTCCCATCACAAAACACTTTTGATCTAATGTTTATTCCAAAAAAGAATTGCACCTTTATAAACTTCATTGAAGTCAACAGTGACTCGAACTTTCTATCCATATTTCTTCCTTTTTCAACTTTTGGGAGAGGGAAGAATCAATATTTTTCACATTAGGGGTCGTTGCTGACCAGTTGTTCTGACATTGCCGTTCATGTACAAGTAGGTTTTCTTTGCAGAAAAACTGGTTACTGTAGGAACTGGTGAGAAGCCCGTATACCTACCCTCCATCTTCGCCGAGCATATGTCAGAGATGTATCTGAGAAGATCATGTCCTTGGACAAATGGCTGAGCTGCATATTGTTCAAATGGCATCCACTGCAAGTAGAGGACAAACAAAAAGTATTAACGAAAAAACACGAGCTTGGGGCGTGCAGCTCTGAACAGCTTATTTGACGCATATGAACTTTGCTTATACACAAGTTTGCACATAAATTTCTTTTTGAAAAAAAAAATGTTTTATAATGATGGTATCCATGTCAATTTGCACACACTTCAACTATTTCATCCGTACCTACTATCTACCACCACTATAGGCACCAGGTAACTCTACCCACCAGGACTTAGGCAAATGAGAAGAAATCAAACTTGGAATCCCAACCCCCTATGATTTTCACCCACTTGATTGGCCATTTTTCCGCACCCTTAGGTGCAAGCTTGCTCATATTCTTTTTTAATAGGTAAAGTTTGCACATAAGTTTCTAAGAGTAAGTTATATTGATCCAAGTTAACTTCCTTCATTCACCTTCAATAAAGCTCATGTCAATTGTTTCTACTTGATTACTTTGTCCAACAGCAAAACCACATGATTTCAGCTAAAAAAAATCTACAGAAACTGCAAGATCTGCTTAGAGGGAAAAATGTTGTTTGTTCAGGTTCCTGGAACTTCTAATGGACTGAGAAGGGGAAAAGGGGAATTGCTGAAATGGTGAAGTCTAAGAGCATTATATATTGGCATAATACATAAATAGACACTCAAACTTGGCCTCAACTAGCAAGTCAACGTTCCAACTGCGAGTATGCACATCTAGACACCTCAACTCATCTCCATTTTGTCAATTGAACACTCCAATTTACAAAATGATCATCTAGACACCCATAAAATTTATGTGCGGCGTCAGCATCAGGTCTCCACGAGACACAATGGAGATGAATTGGAGTGTTTAGTTGACAATCAAATCCAAGTTGAGGTGTCTAGATGTGCCCTCTGAAAATTGGAATGTTAGCTTGCCAGTTGAGGTCAAATTTGAGTGTCCGTTTAAGTATTATGTCATATTTATTTAATAGCATTGACATAGAAAGTCCTAGTTCAGAATATTATTTTAAACAGCATGTACCTGGGCTGCCTCTATTTCTCTCTCTTGCATCTGGATATCATGGGAAAGAGGTTGCAGCATGCAGACGAAAAATAGATCTGATTTGTCAAAGAATGACTTGTGACTTTGCCTGCAATTCAATAAAGTCATTATTCATACACATGAAATGCAGTAAGGATGAACAGACCAAACATGTAAGGACAACATAAGGTTTCATATTGTTACGTAAAAAAGAAGAGATTGTAGCTTTTAATAATATGTGGGATGAGAACATGGAATCCTTGGAATCCTTATATGGTCTTGGGGAATCCTCCCTCATAAGCTAAGGTTTTTGGGGTTGAGTTAGGCCCAAGATCCATTTCTTATTTTTGGTAAAGGGCCGAAGATCTATTTCTTTACATGGTATCAGAGCACAACCCATCCCAATTTTCATATCCAGTGTTGGACCCACATATTAAATTGTCCACACACCAGTTGTCTAGCTCTGGGCGTGATTGGGGGGGGGGGGGAGTGATCTGAGTAGGCTTTATCGAGATAAGAAGCAAATTGTGAAAAGGCACGAAGAGTCTCACATGGAGGATCAAAGGAGTGAGTGGGCTCTTTATATGGTTTGGGGAAATCCTCACCTCATGAACTAGCTTTTGGGGTTGAGTTAAGCCTAAAAGATAGCTCAAGATCCATTTCTTTACATGGTGAGAGAGTCGGGCTCATCCTAATTCATTGTTTCCAATTCGCGCTCCAAATGTCTAGTCCTATTGGGGGAAATGCTGGAGTTCCACATCGTTTGTGGTAGAGATGGTAATGGGGCGGGGCGGGTTGAGCTTAACCCGCAAAAATTTTAACCCGCCCCACATAACAATTTTTTTCATTTTCACCCCACCCCACATAAACCCGCCTCGCATAAATTTTTGAATATTTTCCTTTTACATTTAAGTTTGATGCTAAAAATGAAATTCATAAATAAATTCATTTTCTTATTAAGTTGTATTGATTTAATAGATAATAACTTGAAATTTTATTTTTTAAAGGTCAATTGGGAAGCATGTAAGTAACCGTAATAGTTTTTATTGAACCATTTTCATTTACTATCTTGAGTATTTTAGTAACTTTAAAGAAATTATCTTAATAAATAATGTTCTATAACTCATATAACATGTAAAAAGTTAAAATTAAGTTTGAACCCTCATAAAACCGCCTAGACCCACAACTGCCCCGCCCCACATTAGTTTTTAAGAAACCCACTTCAACCCGCCCCATTGCCATCCCTATTTGTGGGATGAGAACCCAATGGTCTAGGGCAATCCTCCCCTCACAAGCTAGCTTTTGGGGTTGAGTTAGGCCCAAGATCCATTTCTTTACAAGTAACATCGTGATACTCTCAATGACTATGTTGTTGGCATTCAAATCAAAAGGGAACAAGCATAGACACCAGAACACCACTATATATGTACATATTATAAAAAATGCAGTACATTTAAGGCAGTGAAAGAGAACCTGAATGCCAGTAATTCTACAAACTTCGCATTAACCTGTATCAATGGATACCAAGTAAGTGCCTGTTATTACTATATATCCCGAATCAAACTAATATTTGGAATAACTAGTTTTTTCAACTGTAAAAAATATTAACAACTGAATTGTCTCTCACCCCTGTCTCTTCTTTCACTTCTCTGACAGCAGCATCAGATATATCTTCACCCTGTGGATGAAAAATTCAACATAATAGCAAATATTCTTGCAGCTCATTTGCTTTAGATTTCCGCTATTTTACTTAAGACTTTTTTATATGGCATAGAAGTTTTCATTTACACATACCTCATCAACAACTCCGGTAGGAAACTTCCACACACCGGTTCCACGGAATCGTCCACTCTTTTCTTGGACAACTAGCACCTAAGATTTTAAAGAAAATTATCACTACAAGTACTCCAATAACTAACATGCACTATGATACCTTAATTTAAGTTTCTTTTAGAAAAAACAACATGTGTTGTGATACATACATAGCCAGATAGATGTTTATAAGTATAGAAATGCACGTAAGCTGGAAACTATCTGAATGATGTACATGGAGAAAGCAAAACCCTTCTCCCGAAAAAAGAAAAAGAAGAAAGAAAGTAAGCAAGTATCCAACAGACAGGAGGTGGGGTAAGGTGGTCTGACATACTAAATGATATTTAAAGAAAATATTCAAGCAAGAGAGGGTTGAGGTATGAAAACGTAACGTGCTATATATAGAAAAATATATCATCATACACTCCACACTGAATTCACCTTCTTGACAAGGTCAATAAGTTCAATAAACCAATTGTACAAGGAAATTACGCCAGTAATGTTATATATACTTCTATTTCACTAGATAAGGTACCATTAGTTTCAGTAACAAGCCATGAGTATAGCCTTGACATATACAAGTTTTAACATATCTCAGGAATTCTCTCCTTACATAGTTATACACACTTTCTCGGTCGCTATCTACAATTTTTGCCTTCTTTGACTGTCTTCTTCAATCTTTGTATCTTCTGCTTTTGTCTTTGGCGCTATTGTCCCTTCTATTAGTACTTCAGTTATTTGGATGTAAGACGAAAATACAAGGAGTAACACCAAAATATACCTCATTCCTTTCATTCACGACGAAAGCACCAATGCCCACTCTATGTGTAGCATTTGCTGGAATAGTGTTAGCAGTTTCAGGCAGCCAACTCACAAGCATCAAGTATTTTGGTTCTGCGTGGTGGTAAATAAATCCTTCCTGCAAAACAATAGGATAATTGTATCAGAAATTGACATCAATTCAAGCCAATATAATTTAACCACCATAAAAAAGAAACAAACTTACCTTGACAGCAGGTTCAACAAGCATTACAAGTTCAATAGGCAATTTGATCCAAACACCTTTTTTACCCTGCAAATATGTCCACTTATTATCAAGGATGAAATATGAATCAAAATCTTGCTATAGAAATTTAGACGCCCAATTAATCATCGCAATACAATCGGCCTATTTTTCTTTTTGAAAAAAGGGGTAGGGGAAGGAGATAACAAGATGGGGAATCGAACTCTCACCAACAAGGTGAAAGTTGGGAAAGTTCAGGTAGACGTAGGATTCCTCTCAATCAGCCTTTTCAAAGACAGGTATCTCTATTCTCTAATAGATTCGAGTACCCCACCCCCCACCCCCAACCAACCACTAATTTTGAAGCCCTGAATTTGGCAGTGTGAAATGACACAACATCTTTCAAACACCAGTTCCTACTTGTACAGTTGTGAATGACCTGGTGTTCAGCAGATTGTATACTAAATGTTCCACAACATTTTTTCAAGGACGAAGTCACCGCATGCACAATAGACTAACATATAAGGTATAACATCAGCTCAGGTGATGTTGAATTAATAGCCTCATGACAACACACAAAGAGTCCTCTTCTTCTGCTTCTATTTTTACTCTAGACAAACATGAAGTATTGCTAGCATCTCGAGCACTCAAATGTACCCCAACCCCCCTCCCACAAAATAAATGGGTACATCTTAAACTTTTATGCAATTACATTTCAACCACAGTTAAACTGTATAACAATCCTAAATTTGTGATTTAAGATGTCCAGGAGCAAGAAACAAAAGGGTTAGATGTTAAGGAGCAAAACAAATGAAGATGTGCATGAAAGGAACATTTTTTTTCTTTTCTTTTTGCAGTCATAGAGAACAAACTGATTTAGATTTAGCAAAAGATGTGGCAACTCAAGAGCAGTCCCTCAGCCCCACCCACCCATTAAGGGAAAAAAAGAAAAATAACTCATCAACAGTTTTATATGATTCTTTCATAATTGTTGTGTCCGAACAACTTTCGCACACTCGACTATTCTATCGAGTACCTGGTATCTCGCATCAAGACATGTATCAAGAAATTCTGCTTACCAAAACTTAGACAGATAGAAATAAGTCTGTTGGATTTGAACGGTGGTCTCCAAGGATTTTCCCCACCCTTAGGTGCAGTACTGCTAGGTTAAGATAAAAGCACCTTTCGCCAACTTTATTGTTAACTTTGGGTGAGGAGACACCATTCAAAAACCTGCAACACTTACGACGAAGTCTGACACACAGAAAAAAGTTCTTTCTATTTTTACAATGGTGGTAACCCGGGCCACCTTCTACACAACTCAATTATTCCATTGGATACTTGCTATGTCCCACATAGTTTTAGATAACTCTATCCACTAAGACTTAGGGAATGATTAAGAAGAAGGAAAAAGAAAAGGAATCTTCCTTTCTCAACTTATTCGCCACCTTTATTTTGGATCCCAAAAAAAAGAAGAATATATCTTTGCTCAAATTCACTACCAAGGGGAATCTTACATGACTAACTTTATGATTAAATACTTCAGTGACATTTGAAAAGTAGAATCTGAATAGTGACCCAAAAACAAAATACTCTCTCCGTTTTAATTTGTTTATCTTACTTTCCTTTTTAAGTTCGTTTCAAAAAGAATATCTCTTTCTTTTTTTGGAAACTCTTTAATTTTAACTTTCCACATGAAATGTTTAAGTCCACAAGATTAAAAGGCATTTCGGTACATTTTACATATATTTAGCTTAAGATCACAATATTCAAAAGTCTTCTTTACTCTCTTAAACTCCGTGTCAAGTCAAAACCAAACAAATAAAGTGAATGAAGGGAGTATATTTGTACTACCTGTTGTCTCCAATGAGAAAGTGAAGCTCTAAGCAAAGAAGCAAAGACAGAAGGGTCCAATGGCTCATTAGTCATTTCAACCGTCACCCCACCATAGTCATCCTCTTTTGCAGCTAATATTCTATCCACTTGTACCATTTCTTTCTCCTTTGCCATTGCTGGAGTTGCAGAGCAACTCATTGATGACCTTGTATTTAGATTAATTCCACACCTAATCTTGGTCAATTTGCCTTCAAATATTCACAAAAAAAAATGGTTAGACTTGTTCACAAAGTTAAAATCACAAAAGGGTCAATCAAAGAAACTAAAATATAGCTAAATATTTGATGACGACAACAACATACCCAGTGTAATTCCACCCCTACCTCTAACCTCATGTATGTAAAAAAGTTGTTTCCAAAAGACGCTCGACTTAAGTGCAACAAATCAAAAAGAGTTGCGGAAAAAAAATAACAGTACAGAAACATGTCAATTAATAAGGAAATCAGTAAAGTACATAGCATTCACCAATAAGAACAGTAACAACAACCAAATAATGTGGTAAGTGAAACAATATAACAACAGATGATAACATATATCCAAAAGCAAGAAACTACATGTATACGACTAATACAATGCTAATAGACTCCCACCAAGCCTAATCAAGCTCAACTATCTACTAACCTTGACAATTTGCCTAAAATATTCACAAAAAAAATCGTTACACATGGAAAAAGCTGACCTAATCTTGGACAATTTGCCTAAAATAATGACAATAATTGATTAAACTTAAGCAAGATTGAAACTTTCACAAAATGGTATACTAAAAATAGAAAAATAGAGAAAGGGGTCACCTTGATTTTGGCAGAAACTGAGTTTCACTGGACGGCAAGACAAGAAGTGACGTTTTGAGCTAAAAAATGAAGTTCTTGGTGAAAGAAAAGGAGTGCGACATATAAATTTGATTATCATCTAAAGTTTATACAGATTACTATTGGGAAAAAAATATACATATAAATTATACTTTAGTAATTAAAAATGAATAATAATGGAAGAATGAGGATGGATCTCCAATTCAGTAAAAAATGCGTAAACGTGGAGACAGGGAGAGAGAAAGGCTGAGATTGGAAGAGGGAGTCAAGACATAATCTAATAAGAAATGGTGGAAATTGGAATGGTAGTTGTGTACCAAAACTCTTTAGTACCAAATAGTCTTTCGGATTAAATTATAGTACCACTTAATTTGTTGTTTGGTTGGTAAGTTTGGGATAACTTATTTCGGGATTAATAATTAGTATCGAAATAAGTTATCCCTCCCCTTGGGTGGTATAGTAATCTAATCCCGGAATAACTTATCTCGGGATAAAATAAGTAAATGACAAAAATGTCTCTTTCTATCTATTTGTTACATCATTTTTTACATTCATGAAGAGTATTTTCGTAAACAAATAAATTGTCCTTAAAATTTGTTATTTTGAATACAACAATCCAAATACTCAATAAAAAATAATCTCATCATAATTTATCTTATCATAACTAATCTCATCATAATTAATCCCATCATACCTTGAATTCAAACCAAACGACCCCTAAATGTCAAGTGAAAGTGAACCACATTTTTTCTTCTTCTGTTTGTTTCTACTAATTTATGTTACTCTAGATTATGATCTAAATTTTAGAGATATATCTTAACTAAACTAAAGTCTTATTATCTCCTTGAACTTGTTTGGCTTATGTGACACACTCTGTAACTCAACGTATTAAGTCGCGTGGGAGATGTTTGAATGCCACATAAGCCAAAAAAGTATACAAAATTACGAAAAAATGGGTTCGGAGGGTAATAGTACATTAGTTTAGTTAAAGTGTGTCTTTGGAAGTTCGGCCATAGTCTGGAGGTACTTGTGTCTTGTCCCAATTATCATTCATATTACTTTATGTTAGCTAAATATAATGTGTTTGACGGATTTCATATCTCAGATATATACTTGTCAAATTAGGTGTAATTTGTCTATATATTATATTCAAGTGTGATTTGTATGTATACGAAAAATACTGACTCTTTCGTTTGTTTTTCTGTTCTTTTGCTTGTCTCTCTTCTTATTTTTTATATATTTTAGAATGTATATGAGTTTTACAAACTAGTATCAATTTTGTGTATCTGTATTTCTAAAATCAATTTCATTATGTATTCCATACTAATTTCTACAGATAATATTAACTATTTATTATATTTGTGTATAAATATATGTATCTGATATTAAATATTTAATGTATCCATATATAGTTACGAATTGATTCCAAGAAGGCACACATGTATCTTGTGTAATTATAATGTATCTAGTGCATCTTTGCACAATTCATCTAACCTAATATCAGTTTTGTAATGTATAAAAAGTAAATGTGCTTGAAAACCTATTTGAATACATTGTTACTTCAATCGCTAAATCTATTTTTAGGTAACAACGAAAAGTCTAAAGTTAGACTTTTGGTGTAATGTGTTGTTACCTTATTTCTCTCTCTCCATTTTATTTTTATTTACTATTTAACATTTCTATTTTATCACTTATCTTATTGTTTATAGGCCTTTTTTATAATAGTTTTATCTCATACTCTATTGTTTCTATAGGTTTATTCTTAAAATTGCTGGCGTGAAATGTTATGTAAAAATGTTAGAATTTATCTTTCTAAATATTATATTCATCAAAATAATATATGACATCATACATTATAAAGCATTACATAACAATAATTTAAATAGATCCTAATTTATATGACACAATTCAAATTTTGAGAGCCAAATAATTTAATTGAGATATGAAATGTTTAAATTTTGAAATAAAGTTACATATTTAAGAAATTATGTAAAAGAACTACGAATTACAATAATTAATAAATTAAAATATTTAAAAATATTATAATTATTTTTAATTTAAATATAAAAATCTAAAATATAACACATAAATTTGGGACATAGAGCAGTGCAATGGGTCCCACTAGGGGCGAACCGTGGAAAATTATACCATTTATATATAGTTAGAACAATATTTATATGTCGAATTTTATCCCGACTCCGCCATTGGTCCCACTAGAGGTCAAATCAAACGTCTCAAATGGTTCTTCAAGGATCACAGTTGTACGTTATTCCCCTGTCACCGTCCACACCGAATCATCAAATTCATGCCCACAGAACCTTTATATATACCTTTCCGTCTCATGAAGCGGCACATTCAACACTCTCACTTCACACTCAAGACCTTCTACACACTCTCTACTGAAAACCCTAATTCATTTCTCCATGAAGAACAGATCATAATTTGATTGATTTCACTGAGAAGAGAGAATATCCGAAGGTTTCGTTTCAGAAATTGAAGCAAAAAAAAGGAAAAAAATCAGCGTTAATGGAGGTTACTGTGAAGGAAAACGAATTTGTGGTTTTATCGATTTCGGAGGTTTCATCTTCTTCATCTACTTCGTTTTCTAAATCGGAACCGGTTTTTGCTCGGTTTGGTTCGGGTTCTGGAGCTCCGGAGCTCCGATTTGGACAGGAGTCTCAATCCGGTGCCGACATTGTGATCGTTCTTCGAGCTTCGCAGGCATGTATTTGAATTTACATATGCTAACCCGATTTGCATGAGCAAATTGAAATTCGATTGTTATTAATTTAGTAGTATTTTGGTTTTCATTTTAATTTTATGCATTTTGTTACTGATCAGAGGTGAATTTTGTTAAATAGGTTGACGTACTGTACTATAAATAGTTGAAGCTTAGTCTATACTTGTACTCGAAATGGATGCAGTAGTTACTCTGCATGCAGGGAAATTCTATATCTATATCTGTTTAGTTACATGTGAGACAGTGAAGTGTTCGTTATTTATAATCATGCTTAATTCACACTTATACTCTAGTGGATACAGTAGTTCTTTGTGTGTTGGGAGACAGTCGAGCCATATCTGTTTAGTTAAATGTGAGAGTGCGGTAATTTTTGGGCTATCATGTTTTCTCTCGTGTTTCTTGCAGCAAACTAGAATGACAGTTGTTTACATGAGTTTATCTGTGTTTTTAGCTGAAAATTAAACAAGATGGAGGATAGGACAGAAGAGATGATATTTTTACTGATTTTCCTTCGGAACTTGTTGATTACATGCGCTTGATAGGGACATTATCTTAATTTTGCTTCTGCTATTGTATTTCCAGTTATTCAGGCTAGGATCTGCAGAATCTCTGTGCATATCTGAAGTTTTTGAAGACAATAAGGAGGTACCTGCTGATAGCATAAAATAGTTGATGCTTGGACAAACTAGATATCTTTAAGCTGTTTATAGTTGAAATGCTTTAAATTCCTGTTTGCATGAGGACGATTTCTAGAGATCTTATACCATCTTCAGAGATGACAAAATTTTCTGTGTTGAATGCTACATACGTATTTACATTCATATGAAAGAAAGAATAAGTCAAAGCAGGGACCAATTTCTTGTTTATATTGGCACAAAAATTAGCCAGCATTGATTGTAGTATTTTGATTAATTATCTACTAAACGTTTACCAGTTTCATGCTCCTTTAAGCAACACTGTGTATGGCTGAAAACATGTAATAGTGCACATTTATGTCCATCTTAATATTGAAACGAGTCAGTATGTATGTGTATGCGTCTATTTTACTGTTATAACTTTACCTTATCCTGTTACGGGGAAAGTTGAAGGTGCATCTTATTTATACTTCATTGGAGTTAATGTTGTGAAGTTTGTTGCTGTCATATTAATGTCCAATGGCATTGACTTTGGTCTTTTGAACCAGACAGGCTATTCCAGAGGAATCTCCATTCAATTTAAAAACGAGGAGGAAAGTAGGGCCTTCCATTGTGCATTTGAGCAATGGAAGACAGAAATGGTTGTTCAAGGTCTGTTTTGACGTATATGTTATCACTCTAAAAGTTAATTGGTCCATCTTGTGGAGTACAATCAAATTCTCTCCTTATTTACTTCAATAGTTCTTGAATTCTGACTGAGATGTCAGTGATGACTCCTTTTTTGGTTGAGTAAAGCACTATCTTATACTTGATGCAGTTTTGATTCTTGGTAATGTGGAAAAGGATAAACATTGAGCACCTTATGGATAGTGAGAGGATGTATTGTAGGAGGAGATTTTCTGTGTTGCCTTATCAATTTCTATTGATGAGCTTTTACTATGCATTTCTTATTTCCTGTGAGATAAGCTTTGACTGTGGATACTAAATTGTGAATGTCCGACCAATATACTATTGATGTGTCGTTTTAAAAGGAATTCCATTCCCTCGAGTTGTTGTAACTTTGAAATTTCTTTGACGTTATACAAAGCACCACTTGTCTGGAGAATTAAGATTTTATTGAGAATTTAAGTGTAGTGAATGAATTTGATAGACCATTAGTCACTCTTCTGATATGTTATAAGGTATTAATTATTATAAGCCTTATAAGTTGTTAGCAATATCATCAGGTCCATTATGCACATGATCTTAGTATTGGTAGTCCACATTATTGATTGTTGTCTTGTATTTGGGTATCATTTTCTTTTATGTTGTCCTACTCTTTGACATAAGTTTGACTTGGAAAAAAGTTAAATTGTGGGTTCTATTTTGCTTAATAGAAAGTCAATGTGAAGTTCAGGAATGTCTTACTTGTATAAGTAATGTCTTTTCTTTCTTAGTTTCGGGAAATACAAAACTGTACTGCTTACTAATTGACAAAATGGAAGAAATAAGAAAGCAATCATTTCTTGTCAAAAACTTAGAATGTAGTATGTTAGTGGTCCATATTGATGCGTGAGTGAAGTTCTAAATTGCTGCATCTAGGAGGATCTTGTTCCTTCTCTCTTTTTCTGGAAGTTTCAACTACTCTGTGAAGTTAAATATGGCGCAACACTAGCAATGATGCTGACACAAATAATTGTAACTTGTAAAAAGAGTCTTTGTCTGGAAGTTTCAACTACTCTGTGAAGTTAAATACGGCGCAATCAATCATAACATATTGAAGTCATGATTCAATCCATTAGCAACACTAGCAATGATGTTGACACAAATAATTGTAACTTGTAAAAAGAGAATAATAATAACTATAACTCATTCAAGTATTCTTTCTTTCAGGGTCTCCTCTGCCAAATGGAGCAGTATCAACTTCAACAAGTAAATTCGATGAAAAAATAGAGGCATCTTCTGCTAAAATGTATTTTCACTACTATGGACAACTATTGCATCAACAAAATATGCTGCAGGATTTTGTAAGGACAGGTAATGTTCTGAACTTTGGTCTTTCCCGTGGTTTGACTTGTATCAGGACCTAGGAAAATCTAAAGCATGTTTCTCCATGAAATAATTTTCTCAATATTTCAAGTACTGAAATATTATTTGCAAGTTGTAACTTGGTCATGAAGCTTTGGATTTCAAGTGAAATATTATTTGATATTCAAGGGAAATATTGAAATACTTGCCTGATGGTGTATTTTATCAAATCTTCAACTTAGACAAACATATTTCCAAGTTTGCTTCATATCAAAGCACCAACTTCAAACCTCGCAAAAATTTTCCAACCTTATCTACTAACATTCTTCTTATAACTTCAACTCAAATATTATTCAAATGCATACTTATTTCTCAACAAGGCTCATCTAGTGTCATGAGAGGTTTGCAAACTCCTTTGTCCTAGAATGTTTTGAACTGTTGTCCTTTTGCATTTCTTAAGGAGGAGCTGAATAGAGCATTCTAAATCCAATTATATTAAGTCTGACATGGAAAATATGGAACTTGCAGGAACCTATTATGCTGCTGTAATTGAGAACCGTGCTGATTTTCTTGGTCGTGTAGTGGTTGATGTTGGTGCTGGTAGTGGTATTTTGTCATTATTTGCAGCTCAGGTTATCTTTTTTATCAATGCCATGAGGTTTCATTGAATAATATGAACCATTGCTTAGCCGCTTCCGCTGATATTTGTACACTGTATATTTTCCTTCCATCTCCTCCTCTTCAACAAAAACCCTCTCAGGCTGGTGCAAAACATGTTTATGCCATAGAGGCATCTGAAATGGCCGAATATGCTAAAAAGCTTATTGCAGGAAATCCATCGTTGAATGAGAGAATTACAGTAAGTATACATTCCCTCAATCTGGTGTCTTTCAAAAAAGTTCTTAAGTGCTAAATATACTCCTTCGGTATCTTGGTGGCTAAGGTTGCTCACTATGTTTTGGTTTTCTCTGTTCTATGAATGTTTAGGTAATCAAAGGAAAGGTTGAAGAAGTAGAGTTACCTGTGAAAGCCGATATCTTAATCTCTGAGCCAATGGGTAAGCTTATATATTTTGATTGGTTCTGAAACTTATGTGTAGTGCAATGCAGGTTTGACAATGCTTCAAGTTTTGTTAAAAATTGTAGTTATTCCCCTGGTTTACAGCTAAAGTTCTTTTGCGAACTTCAGTGTGGCAATGTATTAAATATTGATTGATTATTTGGCGAAATGATTTAAGGAATTTGTAGGTATTACATGTTTCAACTGCCTCTACTATTAAACCTGGAGAATATACTAAAACATGACAACAATATCTTCTTGGATAACTGCTTATGCAATCTTGAGGGAAAAAAGAAAGATAAGGAGTAAGTTCAGTTGTGCCTATGTGCAATAAACAATTCCTCAATACTCTCAAGAAGATGAATGAATAAACCACGGAGATATGTTAAGTTGGGTAATTTGCATGTTGAAAACAACGCTTCTACTGCATTCTGAGCTGCAGCTAAATTTGTATTTGAATTGTCATAGTTCATTATTTCCTTATGGGGTTCTTCTAACATACCCCGCTGTTTCTGACTGTATTTCTGTTGTTTTTATATATGCTAGTCTTTTTTTTTTCTGTTGAGAAACAAAATTTTGCTCAAAGTTTCATGCGACAAAGGCAGCTGCATATAACATGACCACGGAAGGATGTCTTTTGTAGTATTTATGCATCTGCAGATCCATGCAAGAGACTTTGATAGCTGAAACAATAGATTTCTGCAGTTTTCCCTTTATAAATGAGTAACTCTTTTTTCATGTAGAATAGTGCTAACTTTGCCAATCATTAATTGTTTTAATAATCTGAGCAAAATGATTTTGGTTTTGAAAATTTCATTTTTCAATATATGACTTGAGGAGAGGATGCTTTATTCATTTCATGTTAAATTGTTGTCACATATTAGCCCAGCATCCCCCCCACCCCCACCCCCCAATAAAAAGGAAGGACTATCACATATCTGTTGGCAACAATCTCTGATACATGGACATCTTTGCTTTGCTTGTATTATGAGTGTTATTTCCCTTCAATATTTTTCATAAAAAACATTCGTTTTCATATTTTCATGAAAACAGTTAAAGATATTTATCTTAAAAAAATATGGTGCAGCGTGTCATCCCAGAACCAAGCTAACAACAATCCAGTGGTTAAATTATCCAAATGAAACAGGCTTAACCTGCTGGAAACAATCTCTGATACATGGACCCTTTTGCTTTGTTTGTATTAGAGTGTTATGAAGTTTCCTTTTTATAATTTTTTGTTATAAAAAAGGAATTCCTTTTATATTTTCCTGAACAGAGTTCAAGGTATGAATCTTTAAAAATATAGCGAAATGTTATCTCAGAACCCAAACAACACAACCACAATCCAGTAATTAGAATATCCAAATGGAACAGGTTCAAACCTGCTGGGTGTGTGATACATTGATTTTACATTGCAGGTACTTTGTTAGTTAATGAAAGAATGCTGGAGTCTTATGTGATTGCAAGAGATCGGTTTCTAGTTCCAAATGGAAAAATGTTTCCTGCAGTGGGAAGGTAGTTTTTCTTTCTTGTCAGCAGTTGACTTTGAGGAGCCTTGCCTTGTCAATTCATTCATGAAGCTAGTAGTTTGCTTATGAGGTTCTTTGGTTCTTTTAGTTTTTCTTCCCGGATTCTGTGCTTTACTTTTCTCCCACCAGTAGTTTGACACATTATTTTCAAAAGATCCTTGTATCATAGATTATTTTCTTTCCGCCACAAGCTATCAGCTTGTACCTTCCGTGAATCATTTAGGAGGTCGGAGTACAATGATATGACTAAGATTGAATCGCGAATTGTGGAAGCTTAAGTTGTCTATATCATTCTCCTTTTTACGTGAGATGAGCCTTCAAGCTTAATTCTCAGTCTGGTATCCATAAATATGTTCCAATGCTGCTGCCCGCTTCTCCCTCCAAGCAATCACCCCCCTCAGCCTCATGTTTGGTTGTTTATTCCTACCTTTTTTCAGCCTTGCTATATCTATCGTCATATGATTCAGTTACCCAAGCTGCCACTTCCCAACCCAATCTCCAAAAGGAAAAACCTTTTCCTTTCATTTTCAATTGCTTTTACTTGTGTTTCGAACTTCTTTGTTAAAAAAAACATTTTTCTTCCACTTCTATCAGGCCTCTCTTTCTTCCACTTTCCTTCAAGCCTCTTGACTTTTTGATACATAAATTAGTATGTAATATTTTCATTTTTTTTTTACTTTGTGGTTTATTATATGATTTAATTTTCCAAATTTCAGCTTATGGTTCTTTTATTTTGTAGAATACACATGGCACCATTCAGTGATGAATATTTGTATATGGAAATTGCAAATAAGGTACATTTGATCATATCACTGTTTTCTTGCTCTCTGGGCGTATCTCTATAACATTTTCTTCTTAAACTGGGGCTCTTCCCCTATGGATGGTAGGTGCTATATGAGAGGAGTTTCATTCACCAAGAATGTTGCCTCTTTGCTAAAGGCTTAATGCATAGGTGCTATAGTCCAAATACAAAGCCACTTTTCACTTGTTGCATAGTTGTGCCTGGCATTGTCCTAAGAAAATATTTCAGCAATGTGAAAGTTTCTCTGGTGGAACAACAACATTTAATTTCAAATAACAAACCCACAAGTCCAATAAAGTAAAAAGAAAATGAACAATTAACAGTGTATATAGGATAATGATCTGTTGCAGAGATGCAGATGCTAAGTTGGATGTGCGGTCATACAAGATTAGATAAGATTAAAAATGGCTATATTCGCCAGAAGGTGCAATTAGCACGCGTTGAGGATAAAATGAGTGGAAGTCTCTTGAGATGGTTTGGTTATGTCCTGTGTCGACTTACAGATGCACCTGTCTGCAAGTGTGAAACTATGGTGAATGAAGGTGTTGAAAGAGAAAGGGATAGACCTAAAATTACATGGAAGAAAGTTGTCTTGAAAGGCCTACAATTTTTTTTTTTGAATCAATGTAGACTTAGCTAAAGATAGGACATAATGGAAGAAAATGATCCATATGGGTGATATCTACTAGTTGGGAATAAGTTTTAGACTTATGGGTGAACGTCTAATATTATTACTATTATATATATATATCAAACTTAATTTTTATTTTTTATTTTGTTGATAATATGAGTGGAGCTTAAATGAGAAAGTGAGGATTCATAGAGCCGACCCAACTTGTGTAAGACTAAGATGTAGTTGCTGTTTATAGGATAATGATTGTAGAGGTGAATGATAAGCTAGAGAGGGATCATGAAGATAGAGTCATCATTGAGCTAGATACATAATGATTTAGGCAAATTTGTGGCGTGTAGTGATGAAATGATAATGGCCTTTTTACAGGAATGATTGCATGTTAGCTACGTAACTAACCGATTTTCCACTTAGCCAAAGGTGTGCATAGATGCTACAGTTTCATATTTCCATTTGTCCAAGTAAAAATAGACCTTTCCATGCAAGTAACTTGTCTTTTGCTGCATGGAAAGGCCTTGATGCAACTTGGCTTGCATCATTGGTCCTTTTCCACTTGCTTAAAGCCTCCATGCAAGCCTTCTAGACATAAATTGTGTGTATGGATTCTGCATTTCTCATGCACATGCTTATTTATGGAGATGGTTTCTTATAGTTATGATCCTTCTCAATTTCATATTGAAAAAGAGTTTAATTTGACTTGTACTGTTATACAGGCTATTTTTTGGCAGCAACAGAGCTATTTTGGGGTTGATTTGACACCCTTGCAAAGATCTGCATATGAAGGATACTTTTCTCAGGTCAATCTCGTACATATTAGGAATTAAATGACTTGGCCTCTGATTTATTCACTTTGAATTATAAGCTTTTAAAACAATGTTGAATTCAGCATCCAAGTTGAATTTCATTGTCAAAATCATAACTGTATGTGCTGAACCTACTCCCTTCCCCCACCATGATGTCCTTTATTTAGTTTCCTCAATTTGTGCGAATGGTTTCCATAACTTTTACCAGACGAGTTAGCCTTAGATTCACTCACTTTTTTTGGATGTTCATGTACTTTGCAGCCAGTGGTTGATGCTTTTGATCCAAGGTTATTGGTAGCTCCTGCAATATCTCATGTGATTAACTTCACTTCAATAAAGGTATTACTAGAAAATTCATTCTGTAGGTTGTAAAATAGAGTTGAGAGAGACATTCTGTATTCTATGTATGTTTTTCTTGGCAATTGAAGGGAATCCTACAGATTCAAAGCATAATCAGCAGAGATGCAAAGGTAATGGAAGCCCATAGGCCTAAAGTAGCTCCTCCTACTTTTGAGAATAATTAACTCTATATATGTGCTTTTCATGACACTTAAAATGAACAAAGTTCCTACTTTGTGGAGTGGGTGGTTGATAGGGGGAAAATAGCTGGTGGAATTATTCATATATGCTAGCCAGAATTTTTTGAAACGTAATGCTGGGTAAAATAATCTTTTTCCACATATATATTACAGGAAGAAGATCTATATGAAATTGAGATCCCATTGAAATTTGCATGTTCTGTTAGCACTAGAATTCATGGGCTTGCTTGCTGGTTTGATGTACTATTCAATGGAAGGTAAACATTTGTATTTCTTGCATCATTCTTGTTGGGATTTGTTGTTGCTACTTTTCAGTAAATTGCATCATTTCTTTCTGCAGCACTGTACCGAGGTGGCTTACCACTGCTCCTGGTGCACCTACAACTCACTGGTATCAGCTTCGGTGTGTATTGCCACAGCCACTTTATGTCATGCCAGGACAGGAGATAACTGGCCACTTTCGCCTGGTTGCCCATAAGGCACAAAGTTATACCATTTACCTAACATTGTCAGGTAGTTTTTTATGATTGTCGTTTGTAGTATTTGAATCATATCTTGTTGATCCCTTTGTCCCATAAAATCTAACATATCATTGATCAATTTGAATAGCTACTGTTGGAGATATGCTCCAAACGTCCTCTGGAAAACTTGATCTGAAGGAGCCATATTACCGGATGTCCCAACCACAAGCATATTCATCGGCACAAGAACCAAATCAGCTATTACAAACGCAGGTATTGCTGCCTTTTCCGTCATAGTGGTTAAACAATGGTTTCCTTCTCTCCCTTGTCTAACTTGTATGGTTTTAAGCTGCAAGTTTCTCAAGGATTTTAAATTAGTACTATTTTTTGAGGCACAACAAAGACTCTTTAAGATTGTAGCTAACCACTCCTTGAATGTAAGTGATAGTGTTGGGCTTGAAATTTCTGGTAATTGAGCTACTTGAGAAATGAGATTGAGTATGTTTACACTTTAACTTTAGTCTGTTGGCTTTGAAGATCCTCCCACTGGCCTGTTATCCGTTGGTTTGCCTATATACTTAGATACTTTGAGGAGCACTCACTGGAAAAGCTATTAGCAATTTATAGATATACATTTCCAACTTTTAGTGTGGAGTAAAGAGTTACAGTTGCCTTTTCTATCCTGGACAGGACGTACTAACACAATCTTGGGTTGAAGATGGCTCAGTCCCGGTGCAACAACCTTCTCCAAATCATGGCGCTGAGCTACATCCACTTTGATGGTGATATCCAAGTCATGGGATGTGCAACTCGATAATCCCCTCTTTGTATTACTAGAGTGCTTGGCTAAGCTAAAGAATCCAAAATTTTAATGCTGCCAAGTTCTGACCCCCCCGGAGTTTTGATTGCTTGTAAATCGTTGCTCATGTGCAATTTTCTTCCTAGTTTCATGTACGATTTGTTATCTTTCGTTAGCACTTTCTACCTGACCATGTAGGATGCTTTTGTATCCAGCTTGATATAGATGGCTATTTCAGCTGTGCAAGGATCCAATGACCCCTCTTTGCCGGATCTACAGGTTAGATGAGTTTCAGGTCATCTTTTCCCGTGTACAAAATTATAGAACTTATGTTTATTTCCCTTTACACAATCTCCAAATGCTAAGGAAATTGTCTCATTATATACATTGAACTAAGGAACATGACATAATAGCCCATTGGAAAAATAAAAACTGTAACAGAGACCCGGAACTTAATAATTTAGATGAGAAGATGTTAGTGAAGTCTTTAGTGTTTGTTGGCTTTGCTTTATAACGGTGTAAATGAAGGTTACATCTAGACATCTAACAATAATATTTAGGTGACCCGATGATGTACAAATAGTTTTTACTATTTGTATATAAAAGTTGAACACATAATTAATACCCATGGATAGTCTTGGACAAAGCACATTTTGGATTTCAATTGCTGGAATAGTGCTTTTTACGATCATCGTAATGGACACTGTTAATGAATTTAACAAAGTGGACTCGAAAGAATATTCACATAAGGAGCAAATATTACCAAAGTAGTTGCAAAATAAAGTTATATACACAATAACTACTACACTTATTCTGTGTTTCTTTTTTCCCCTCTCACATTTTTACACACACAAGGAGCAAAAATTACCAAAGTAGTTACAAAATAGAGTTATATACAGAATAACTACTACACTTATTCTGTGTTTCTTTTTCCCTCTCTCACTCACATATATACACCCACACACGTACAAACAACAACCCTCTTTTGATAAATAAGATGTGCAAAATCATAGGATTATGCAGTCATTCTTATTCTCATTTAAGAAACTGTAATAGGGGTGAGGTATTGCCAAGGATGGTGCTGCTTGATAGTACTCATCTGTCATTGTTGAGAATGGTGGCAGTGCCTGATAATAATCATCGGGCATTGCCAAGGATGATGGCACCTGATAATAGTCATCTGGCAAAGGTGGGGCTGAGGGAATATTATCATTTGTCCATATTGTTCCCGCTGATGGAGAAATGCTATTTGGATAACAAGAACCATAACCAGTATTACCATATTGCCCATAGTAATTATAGCATGAGTTTCTGCTATGTGCACAACAAGGACCAGAGTTGGGATTATTACCATATTGGCTATGGTAATAAGATGAGTTTCTTCCATGTGCACAACAAGGACCCAAACTAGTAGTGTTACCATATTGGCAACATCCATGATTAAGATTATGACTTATAGCAGAGTGACCACCACAGCATGATGAAGAAGCACCACAAAGTCCACCACCATGTGAATGATCACAATGATCATGTGGAAACACTTGATCATGAGTTTCTTTCACATTTTTGTTGGTGGTCTTAATCTCCACAATTTTTTCACTAGGGCCATTTCTTGATTCCCCTTTGAAAATCACCTTGATAGTTTTGGTCACCTCCACACTTTTAACACTAGGGTCATCAGAAAATTTCTCTAGTTGTGTCATAATGTCAGGATCATTCAGTGGATCAATCACTTTCGATAGCGCGTCGACATCTTTAAGAGGTCGTTCTTGTTCACACCAGAGTTCTGCTTCTCTCCCAACCTTTTGGAACTTGGTTAGGATCTTTCCAGGGTCTACTTTGCCTGAGATGATTACTTTTCCAAGTTCTTGATTGATTTTCACCGAACGAACCCCCTTGATATTTAGCAGCTCCTTTTCCAGTTCCCTTGCACAATACTTGCAGTGTACTTGTAGCTTGAGAGCAAAGGTGTTGAAAGGACGTGCCATTGTTTTAGTTCTCACTTCTCTATCAGCCAATATGTATAAGCCTTCTTGTTTTTGTATTAATTCAAAAATAATCCTGGGGCAAAGAAAGGCAAGAATAGTTGAGAAACGCATAACTACTACAACAACATAGCCCGTGTAATCTCACAAGATGAGTATGGAGAGAAACGACATTACTATAACTGAATATTATCCAATAAAACAATTCTAAAAATTGAATGATAGAGAGATGGTTGGTGACTTTAAAAAATACTGCAACTATAACAGCTGTATTATGAAGTTATTTCTCTATTTGTGCTTGACTGCTTGTGTAGGGTTCATGCTAATCTTCTTTGCTTATTGTTAAAATTCAGAATAAATAAATATTTCAAAGGAAAAAAAGGTTACTCCTTTCTATTTTGCTGAAGATTCTTGTCTTGAACTTGAAGTACATAAAATTTGATTGGGATATTTGTAGATGAATATTTAACACACGGTTTTAATAATTTGACCATTTCCACCATCTTAATTTGTGCCATAATCCGCGCTTACGTTTTTATAGAGAACCATTTTAAAATTTTGAATTAAACCATTGTAAATGTAGTTGATGCGTGTGTTGACTATCTTTAGAAAAGAGAATAACAACCCTTTTGGTCCTCAATTATTGGTGAACTCTTATTTTGGTCCTTGTAATACCTGACCAAGTATATTTAACCTTTAATCAACATAAATGTGTATTTTTGGCCTAGAAAAATATGTTATATTTTTATTATTTTTAAAACTATATTACCCTCAAATATTGAGTAGTAGTAATACGACTTAATGTTACACATAGTCTGTTAAATAATGTTATGATTGATAATTTGATAAATTTAGCAAGAAGCAGGATAAAAGTGCAGCACTTCAATTAATTGAAGGTTCAATAATATGCTTAGTCAGTATCACAAAAATTAAAAATTTATTGATAATTAAGCACCAAAAGTGCTATTATATTTATACCTGAAGGCTTAAAGTGTGTGTGTGCCTCTCTGTATGTGTATTTTTACCTGCCAAGGAAGTAATCATATTAGTTTAATCTTCAAATGTATTTGCTGGGAAAACGGAAAAAAATTCTTTGCAAGTCATTTGGTTGAAATACACTTATCTCTTCGAGCAAATTTAGGTAATTTAGATATCCTTCCATTAAAGGACTTATCTGTATACTAAATTAGATGACAGACACGGACTGTATACCGAGTCAGACACCGACTAGCTTTCATCGAACCTTACTTAAATGTTTTTAGAATAATACTCACCCCATTATATTTTATGTGACACATTTTCTTTTTTTAAGTCCGTTTTAAAAGGAATGTCATCTTATTATAGTTAGAAATAATTTGACTTTTAAAATATCCCTTCTATTCTTGATAAAATAATTTACAACCACACAAGTATCTAAGGATGTTTTAGACCATAAGTTTTTAGTCTCTCTTTTTTTTTTCTTAAATATCATGCTAAGGTAAACGGTGCCATATAAATGGGAAGGAGGAAGCATCTTTTTCTTATATACCGAAGATAAATAATGGGTGCGTCGGTACGAAGGAAGATGTTTTTCAAAAAAATAAGTTGATTTTTATGCTTATCTTCTTGTGTTTGGTATATATACAAAAAAGTATTGTCCTAAAATACTTTATTTATAATTTACACATATTTTGAGGGGTGAGAGTCGAGTGGTGGTATGTGGGGGCTATGGGGATGGGTGAGTTAGAGAATGGGGAGCATTTGTAGAATTTATTGTTTAGTAATTTTTATTAGGAAAGTCTTTTGTGTTTTTAATTTTAAGGAACTTATTTTCCCCTCCGTTCTGAACACACCCAAAATATCTACTTATTTCTTTTTTTTAAAACTGTTTTCAAGAAAATATTTTTGATGAAATACATTTTCTTCGTACGGAACACACCCTAGATATCCATCTTTATGATCTTTTAGGACTTTATTCTAATTTCACTTTGACTTGTACTAAATCAGACACGTACCGTATACTTAGTCATCTAACCTTTACTTAAATTAATTCTGACAAGTGACAACCCAATATAAATGAGAAGATTCTTTTTAAATCCTTTTATTGGGAGAATTGTATAAGATTCCTATAGACGGTCCCCAGGTAAAGCTTTTTTTCTTTTCTTTTTAAGAAAAATAAATTCAACACTATATATCTCTATTATACTTAATTAATTTTTGGAAAATTTTCACAACAACTACCGAATCCCTATTGTCAACTTCAGATTTAGTCAGGAAATTTATAACTACATAGATTGCAAGATTTGAATATGTAATTTCACCCGGCATGGAAAAGAAAAAAAAAAGATGACCCGTCCAATAGCATTTCACAGTTATGTAGGGTTAGGAAAGAATCGCATCTCAAGGAATATTATGTAGACAACTTACCCTAACTTCACCCGTTATAACACCCAAAAAAAAAAACCTATTTTTAGCTGATGTACAGTTGTCAATGTCATGACCCAAACTTCAGGAGGGCCTGATTAGCCCAAAAAAACAAGCATATGCCTCCGTTAGGAGAAACAGTTTTATTAATATCAAATAATCCTGAGGTTTGAACTTATATATAAAGTGAAATAGACATAAAACATAACTGCTTGATACACAGTGAAATCATCGAATCAATAATGTTGTTACAAGAGAACAAATAGTAAAAGTTTTAGTTACAATTGAACATCTAACTCCCAGAAACCTATGGCACAACATGGAATTCAACAACACACAGTAAAAGATATGGATTTCTGCCCACGTTTTTGACAAGTCCAAATCTGATCACAACAAATTTAAAAAGCTCTGAAACGCCCTGTTACCTTGCCCGGAGTATATGAAGGTGAGTTGCTTCACTAGTTGTATAGCATGAGTCGTTCGTCTATAGTTCCTTTCATACAATTTGTTTTCATATGCACATTGTAATTTCACCAAATGGTTTGTGTATTGGCAAGAGAGAAATTAAACTACAATTTGAATAATACAAAAGGCGGAGTTGTACAAGTGAGCGGGGAGAGAGAGAGAGGACGGTCACTTCAATTAAAAGCTCGAATGCTGTCTAGCGTGGTACCCTCTTTCTACTCAGTATTTCCTGCTCTTTTAGTCGATGCTGGAATCTGGAAAGACGAGCCTGGAGGCTGACCAGGCTTGCTGCTTTGCGCGACAACACATAGCTCAATTGTGTTACATAATTGTCGATGAGACTTCCAGGCTGATCAACTTCTGCCAACAGTTTCATTTCCTGACAGAGAAAAGCAACAATATGTTAATTATCTCAAGTGAACAATATTCCCAATATTGCAAAGAGATGATAAAGTGCTAAGAACTTCATTAGACCAGAAAAACTAGGATTTTCTTACTTCACGAACAATCTCCATCGTATCTTCAATTTCTTTCCTGTGTGCAGCCATCAGGGCCTCTTCTTCCTTTTACAGCAGAAAGAGGAAAATTACACCGACATCAAAAAGGTCATAACTGTTATTAATGAGGATATCTTACGAGATGAGAAGTAAAAGAGTTTCATAGGCTAACCTGCAGTAATTCATTGATATTATCATCATGAGGGGGCGAAGAAGGTTCATTTTGTCCCGATCCAACACTTCTTATACTTGCATTTTGCTGTTTATAACTCATAGAGGATGACTCAGAGCTCGAGGCATCTTTTCTTGACCATTTTCCTGGCTTTTCAGGTTTCTCATCACGAGAAACTTTCCTCCGAGGTGGAGACACTTTCTGCACCTTGTCTTCTGTATCAGTTGAACTCTGCAAATTTGATGTAGACGGCATTCTTTGACCAGCTGGGACACCATAGCTATTCTTTGCCTCAAACCTGTCCCTATCCATACCACCAAAATTTGTCCCTCCATCGTCCTGACCATTGAACGTTTGATTTGAAGAAAATCTAGAGGGTTGTTTATCAAAAACATTAGCGGAATTGTATGACGTTGTTTCTTTCTCCATAACTCTTCTATTTGCTTCTGATACTTTAGATTCTTGAGGTTGCTCATAAGCATCTTCTGCCTCAGCAGAAGCAGCCAAAGTAGTCGGTAGAGAAGGTTCCTTGAATGTTGGAGTTGTTACACTTGCACTCTGATTTTTGTTGTTTCCACCTTTGGATAGACTTTTAACCCTGTAAATACAATGTTAATAGGTTCAGCGACATAATAAAAATGAAAAAAACATTCTACTGGTACAAAAAAGGCTAGAACTACCTGTCTGCATATCTTAATGTGTTGAGTGTATGCTCACATGATCCAGCATTAGGAGAAATGCAGGAAATCATAACTGTCTTTGAGTTGCCAACAAAGGAGTCACGCAACACTTCAGTGAGTTTGCTCCCACGGAACGGGATATGAAGCTGATCATTGTCAAGAGCACGAATACACTCTTTAAGAGCTAACAAGCTCTTGTTAATTTCTGCTCCCTCAATTCTAAAACCAAACAAGAATGTCAATTTCAGAGATATGCTACTTCAACATATTGGCAGAAAAGGGCCATAGAAGTGCAATTTAGGTTGGGCAGGGGGGAGGGAAAACAAGGAAAGATCGAAAATTCACGTTCTATGCATCACATGAGTTCCAAGTGTTGAATGCTAATTTATAGTTTGGTTCTAACTGGCCAAAGTGAAAACTAGGTACATCTCTACAATAAAATTTAGCATACTTGACACAGGCAAGAACTTTTCCAGAGTTAAAAGTACCATCCCTTTAGCATTAAGTACAGAATAGTAATATGGAACATACAACTCTCTTGAATTTCGTCTGCAAAAGTAGAAGGAAAACAAAAAAGAACCAAGAATGTAGAAAAAAAAGATGTAGCCTCTTATCCCCCAAAAAGGAGGAAAGAAGGCTACATCTTTTTTTTCTACATTCTTGGTTCTTTTTTGTTTTCCTTCTACTTTTGCAGACGAAATTCAAGAGAGTTGTATGTTCCATATTACTATTTTGTACTTAATGCTAAAGGGATGGTACTTTTAACTCTGGAAAAGTTCTTGACTGTGTCAAGTATGTTAAATTTTATTGTAGAGATGTACCTAGTTTTCACTTTGGCCAGTTAGAACCAAACTATAAAGAAAGAAATCTAGGCATTCCCTGAAAGGTATAATATAAAAAGCAGCCAGATTCATTCCATAATAAGGTACCTTGTTAGTCTGTCATTATCAGTAGTGTCTGCACCTCTCTCGCTACCTGCAAGGTCAATAAAGGAAATCTTTCCGATGACTTTCCCGCCTTTGGATTCATTTCCATCATTATTTCTTCTAGTGTCCTTTACTTCATTGTGTTTCTTGACGACAAGTTGTAATATCGCGTGAGATCTTGATGATTCCTCATTTGCACCAGTGGAGCCTGTACTTCTTGAAGCGTTTCCTCTCTCAATAAACTCTTTCACAACCTGTACATCTGAAACTTCAAATTCCTGGAGCCCAACGATGCAAACCTGCTGACGCCCGTCTTCTCTCATGCAGAGTTTCCTATATAAAAGCAATGTTCAGAAAAAAAATGAAATATACGTGTATCGATCATGAAGTTCCATATTGATAAAACAAAACTATAGGTTTGACAATCCTTTATTCTTCAATAAGTTGGACAACCAAGACTACTAAAAATGATATTGTGGTGCTGGCAAGGGCAGATAGTGGAGAAGAGACGAAGACAAGATTAAGAAATCATTCCTTTATGCATATTATGGACTGTATGGGTAGAGAGGAACTGTAGAACTTTTGTAGCAAAAAGAGGACTATTTCTTAAGTAGATCTTAAATGCATTTTGACCATTAAACTTTTGGTAGAAACATTGTAAATAGCTTTGATAAAATCATCGAATTTTTTTTACTACTTTAACTCGTTGGGGGAGTCAGCCAGGGACTTTTGAACTCTATTTATACCCCCTTTTTACTGTTAATTAACAAAATTACTTATTTAAAAAAAAGAAAAGCAATTGGACAACCAAGACAACACACTCGACCACTGGATTGACATGTTTTTTGTCATCAATCCTTTAGGACACATAGGCCTTCAAGTCTCTTCCTCTCTGCTTTTATCTTCCTTTATCTTTTGTGGAAAATTTTCTACAAGATTAGATACCACCACAGAATGAATGTTGGAGACCCATTCAGAGGCTCAATATTGCCCATTCTCATTTTTGTGTTATGCCACAACGTACTTGAAAGAGAAAATATAACCCATTTATAATATCTATAGACAATCAAATGAAAGCTTTTCAATGCAGGTAAGAATACTAACTTTCTTTCACTGAGAAGATCGAACAGTTTCCCACCATATATTTCAAAAAAGCTGAGCCACAACTTGAACCTCTGATTACGATAAATTGGCTGATGCAACAATCTAACAAGATCCTCTGCAGCTCTGAGAGGCAATGGTTGCATTGTGTATGTCTTACCACTACCTGAACCATAAAGAAAGAAAGGAAAAAACATCAATTCTGAAATAACCGATTGAGGAGCTGCCCACAATAGCAACAGCCAACAATACAAAGAAACTAGCAGTGATAAGAAGCAGAAATTTTAAACCAAAGACGGTGAAAAATTCATAAAATCGTGTGTACAGTAAAACATGTAACTCCCTCCTGACTAGAGCTGTCAAAATGGGCTTGCCCAACCCAACCCTAACGGGCAGAGAGTTACATGGGTTGAGACGGGCTGACCCTTTTAATTAAAGGGCCTATAAAATAGCAGTCCAACCCAGCCCTTAGCGGGCCACGGGTTGGGACGGGTTGGCTCTTCAACAAAAAAATGAACAATATTACTCTCTTAGAAAGAATATCTAAGAGTATCGAACGTTGACGTCTATGAACATGACATCAATACATACAAATTTTCATTTATGAATCACACTTCGGTGAATACTTACAAAAATACATTTATCAATCACACACTTCGGTGAATACTTACAAATATACATAATAGTCAACGTAAGATTTAGCGGAAAAATGTTGATCATTCCACCATTCCTCCCACAAAAAACTAGCTAGTTTAAAAGACTTGATTTTTTATTTTTTAAAATATTTATTGATAAAAACTTTACGAATAAAACACTACTAAAAATATTTTTAAATATTCATATCCCACGGGCTGGCCTCTGAGGCTTGCGGGTTGGGCCTACGAGGCTAGCGGGACAAATGAGGCTGGGCTAAAAAGCCTCGTTCCTAAATGGGCCAAAAAAATTAGGCCCAACCCCACTTAATTCAAGGGTTGGGTTGGGCCGGCATAGCGGGCCAAGCCCATTTTGACAGCTCTACTCCTGACCATGCGAGAAAGATGTAGGGCAGAAAATCATAATGTACTTTTATAATTTCAAACATCTGAAAGCAAAAATATGAAGAATGAGCGTGACAAATCGTTCAAGTCCAGAACGAAAAGATGAATAAAATAATCTAACATCGACTAGATTAATGCTGTTTATAAGCATTCTGGTCCAACAAGTGTAGATCCTAAACAATTTCTCTTTTTCTGGTAGTAAAAGTCACATATTTAAGGGTTCAGAAACATGCAAACGTCAACCTGAAGGCAAGGAACTGGAAACTCGAAAACCAGATAATCTCAAATTTAGATATATTTTTTCAGAAGGTGATCTCAGATTCAGATAAAGAAAATTGGAAGCAGACTTCATTTGCTACCAATAGCATCAACAAAATTGTGAATTTAAAATTCAATGTTCAAATTAATATTCACCTTGAGATATCAATGAAGTCAGTAGATGCTCAACTACTTGTGCCTAAGAAGATGTAACTTTCTTCTACTCTTGTAAGTCATGCATGAACATATACTTGCTGAACTTTAAAGGGAAATTCTTAGAAGGGTAAATAGAACATTTGACATCCTCACATTCCAATGGAAGATATTTCAAAATTATGGGACCCTTCTAAAAATTCAGTGGAATTTAAATGACCTAAAGTACAAACACCAAAGTACATATAAAAAGTATTTAATGAGCTAAATGTGAGAAAATAAATGAGTGGCTTGTACTGAGAAAATAAATTAAAACACGCAAAGAAAATATGTCAAACCTGTCTGGCCATAAGCAAAACATGTTGCTTTTGTGCGCTGAAAGATGGTAGGAATTATTGGCTCCACAGTGGCGCGATAAACCTGTGAAGTGCATGAGGAAAGATAATGTTTGAGCATAAAATTCGAATATAAGCATATAAAACCACATTAACAAACTCACTGGTTCTCCATTTATAAAAACGGAGAACCTGACAGTTTTAATGCATAAAACAATCCAGTAGAACCATTTGCTCACAAAGCCCATTTGCCTAAGGATGCTCAACAAAATATTCCAGTTTACATGATCATAGGCTTTCTCTATGTCTAGTTTGCACATACCATCTCTTCTCCCTTCAACCTTGAGTCTATACATTCACTAGCTATTAGAGCTGAATACATAATTTCTCTCCCTTTTATGAAGGTAATTTGATGTTTGTTCACCAGCTTGTGAACCACCTTTTTTCAGTATTTCTGTCAGTATCTTAGCAAGAATCTTGTACCCCCCCCCCCCTAAATCAAACTGATTGGTCTATAGTCCTTCAATTCAGAAGCACCAACTTTCTTAGGAATTAGAGCTATAAAGGTGGCATTGAAGCTCCTTTCAAAGGTTTGATAAGTGTGAAAGTATTGGACAGTACTAATGATGTCTTCCTTCAACAGAACTCAAAAAGAGAGAAAAAGGGTCATAGGAAATCAATCTGACCCAGGTGCCTTTTCCATAGCACATAATTTGATACTCTCTAAAATCTCTTCATCTAAGCTGGGTCAGTTATATAAATCCTCTAAATCCATTTTGTTCTATTCAATCCCATTCTTTCCAATTCAAGTAAACTATTTGTTTCCTTAAGCAAATTAGGGCTTCACATTGACATACAAATAGCTAACCAAATTAGACTAAATAAAGAATAAAAACCTAATGGAAGTGTAACAGAAAAGCATTAAGGTTTTATCTTACTGGTTGACATCTCTTATATGATCCTTTTCTTTCATTATGTTACATTATTAGCTAAGTCGGTATTGAACTATTGATTATGAGAGATTGTAGGTTATTACAATAACTTCCATCCACATAATTTTTAGTCTACCTTATTCTTTTTTAGCAACTCTTGTCATCGTAGTGTCACACCTATTGACTTATGCACTAGGAGGTCCATTTAGTACATTGCTAAACCATCTCAACCCTCTTTCATTTTTCCTCCATATGTGTTACTTGCACTCTGTCTAATGTAATTACTTCTAATCATGTTTCAATCTTGTATAAAGGCACACTATCTTACCATCACATTAATACAACACAAAGGTTGTGGATATGTTTCATCTTAGAGGCCAAATTCACTCTCAAATAACATTGCTCATCTCATGATTGTCTTTCTAGGTATCTTCTTATCGCAGAGCAAGCACTCCCCATTTTTAACATCATAGTTTAATTCTCTGTGATACATCTTCATCTATCATGCCATTCTCCTAAAAGGTTGATCCTAGATATCAAATTATTTGCATTTAGGCATGACAATAAATCATAAATTATGGAGAAAAAAAGAACTTTGTTGACAATTACATATTTTTGAGTTTGTCAGAAGAGTCCTCCAACTATTTTGGACAAAGATTGAAGGAAGCCTGTATCATTTTCAAAATTGTTGTTTGGACAAACATAAAATTCGTCTTTGCGATTAACTTCTATTAAAAAGTGACAAAGTAATACCTCATCATTTGTTATGTACTCATCTAGAACAGCATCAAAACAGAACTCATGCTTTTCCACGTAAGCAGTCAAGTCCACCTTCAATAATGAAACAAATTAACAAACCATAGTTAGTCTCAAACATAGGTTGATTCATAAATCAGAATCAATGGATTCCAAACCTTTAATTTGGGTTCATGGACAGAAAGAGAAGAATTGTCTGACACAGTGACAATGTCATCCTCCTTCCGAGAAATTTCTTTCTTGTTTAACGGTCTTTTGCGCACCTGGACAAACATCATGATCAATCTTAGGAATATTAGATGGGAAGTAACTCAATATATCAACTGCACTGCCATATGAGACGCATAGAAAGGGGTCAAACAAAGATCAAACAAAAAATAGTAACAAAATATTTTTATAGTACAAACAAATAAAACTTAATCAACACACAGTAACATGGAAGGGAAACTACAAAAATATGATTACAATGCGATTTTCCAAACACTACCAATTACGCCATAAAACTGGAAAACATTGGAATTTGCTATCATCCCCAAACAACATATATCTATAAACTTCTAAGGCTAATTTACTCTATAACTTAAACCGATGTGGGAGCTTAAGAGGATTGAAGATAATAATGTAATACCTACAAATGTCAACATATGAGTCATGCAGCTAATTACCAAATATCTGTACGTACTATTATTTCAAGTTGCACATGGATTACCCTATTCTCCAAAACTACCCAGGCCAAGCGAAACTAGAAAAGTAAATACAGGCCTTAGAGACCTCAAAATTATGCATGGGACGTAGGCCATTGAGTTATATAGTTCTCACTTCTCACCAATCTTGAAGCAAGTGACAACTTGTTTCAAGTGTTATAGGCAACTAAATTGACACTCCACATGATTGAATAAACCATGAGGATCTTCATACCTAAGAATCAGTTCGTTTATACCTATCAGGAAAGAGAAAAAATGTCATCTCATTTCTAGTACAACCACAAATATTTCTAAATCAGCTGTTCACAAAGGTGATCAGAGATTTCAAACGTTCACACTTTACCACGCAGAAAATGTAAACAACTCTGGGTTTTCGCAGCTTCAATGATGTTTCAGTATCATAACATAAAATGTGCCCATAATTGATTGCTCATGCACAAGTGACATACCACTACTTTAATTTTTGCCACATTGTTTTCCCTTGTGTTGCTTTCCTTTTCAACTATGGGTAACCCAGCTACAGCATCAGTGTCTGGTTGTGCTTTTTGCTGCCGATGGGTCGGGGCATCAAAGCCATTATCAAATGCTCCATTCGGTGCAGGCATGAATGATGACTGCTCAAATGGTTCTGAAATTACATGCTATACAGAAAATAAAGCAACAATTATTGAACAGCAATTGCCTCTAGACAACAAGTAAGCAGCACTTATGGTCTTCACTCTTTGCATAAATAAGATTCAATGCCAATAAGACTACATTATAGATCTTCGACCAGTATGTGAAAAGCTCTAACTTCAATATGGTATCTTTGCACAATAATCTCCGGATCTTAAATTTTCAAACAGTTTACTGTTAAGAATAACCAATATAATTAAGATTCTTGTGTCAAGTGACCGTAGTAATCCAGATAATCTTATACATGGAAGAGGATACGAGATAGTTCAGCTACTATTAGATAGCTTCCCATAGAATGGTCAAAGAGACTCCAAATAGAGAACAACTACATTCTTTAAATTAAACATACTCGGTACACCTACTTTCCTGTCTTGTTTCTCCTTTTCTCCTTTACCCCCAGGATGGGGATGGAGTGTGGTTGATGGCAGAAAGGGCTATCAAGTTGTAAGCCAGCTAGAGGATTGCTAGTCCAACCTATGTTCCCAGCAAAACAACATTCTAACAGGAGCAATGAATGTGCTCAATATGAATCCAACTAGTATTTCCATACCTCAGATAAGAGCTCTGTATCATCCATAGAATGCAGATCCAGAAGTCCAGCACCAAAGTCTCCTCTGAATTCCGGAGAGTAAAAACCATCAGATGGTCCAATACCTCCGGAGCTTTCGGCAGTAGGAGTATATGGATCGGATGCAGACTCACCATTAAAGTTGAGGTTTCTCATTAGTTTGAAAAGCCTCTGTTTCTCTTCCATAGACTGAGCCCCATATCCCTTCAAATAAAATTCCAAGCTTCACAATTATTAACAAACACGATATGGCAACATCCAAACAAGAACAAGAATGCTAAAATAAAATTCCATGACCCAGAAGCGTAAGAAAGAAGGCGTGAGGCAAAAAAAATGATCAATATTGATCCTTAGATAAAACTCCTCAATGTTGTGACTCACAGTAGCCAGAAATGCAATCAGACTAAGGCCAGTGGAACTTAGCACAGAGAACTTTTCAATGACAGGAATGGTAAATCATTCAGACTAAGCACTAAACAACATGCAAGTCACATCTATTTGTGAATTCAAAATAGTGTAAACCAAATATTGAGAAGAGCTTTTAGACACTACAGTGGGCAAAGGCTGAGACAATTCAATTTAAGCTAATGTAGCAATTATACTGAGCAGCGCTAAACTGCGTGTACTTAAACTATAACGTCCACATTTGAACAAAATGTAAGCAATATTCATTTTTACACTTGGGAACTTTTATTACATCAACTACGTCTCAGTCTCAAACTAGTTCCGATCAACTATATGAAACCTTTATATACCCTATGTGCTATTCAGGACCATCTTATGTCCAATATTAAACAACTTATCAAGGGCCATTAAGGGAATATTACCTGCATAAGTAGGAGGCGGTGATCGACACCAGTAGAAGCCATTGGAGAGGCCAGATGCTGCAAGCCGGCTGACTGAAGCCATCGCGCCATGACAGCGTCTCCGGCATCACCAGCAGGGCTGGCATTGCCCTGCTGATCATACAGAGCAGTAGCCGCCCCGTTGCTCTGCTGCATCTGGCCACCCATGTGGCGCTGGGATCTGCGTTGCGGCGCCAATTTTACGATCTGTTATTACACACTTAAACAACAACATTTCACCAAAAAAAATCACATCATCAAAACTTAGCAACTACACCAACAACAACAACAAAAAAACTGTAGATCGTAATTGAATAACAAATCTATGATATAGAAACTCACCTGGAGGCGAAAAATCGAAATCAAAGCAGCAAGCAGCACATTTACGTACTTAAACGTGAACAAAACGACTCCGTTTATGAATCGATAAACGCAATTATTTGGATTCAAATCGTCCTAAACACACAATGCATGTTAAAAATCTCATAAATCCATCAATAAAAAAAAAAATCAACCACATAAAATAGTTAAAATTTGCAAAATTATACACATACACAGAGAGATACATTATAGATAATTATGAATATGAAAATTGCAGTACCTTATAGAGATGAAGAAAGTGAAATTCCGCGATCTGCAGAAATAGATCTGAGAGCGACAGAGCAAAATAAAAAGCCCTAAAATTTGTTTGGTTGAATTCAATGTAGTAGAAAATTCATGGAAGCAAATGATAATAATGGAGAGAGAAAAAAGAGTATCCCTTTTATCATGATGAACTAAAATTCATTTCTAATTTTCATGACTAAGAAATTATTATATATATTTATTATATTTATATTTTTTTAATTATTTTTATTTTGTGTCTTGGAAAGTACTTTTTCTTTTGTTATATATATTTGCTGCCATGGGTCATTTTTTCTTTGGAATAATTGCATTTTTTATCCTTTAATTATTAGAATATCTTTATTTTAGTCCTCGTGATATTTGATAAGAAATATTTCACCTTTAATTAGTATAAACATATATATTTTTTAATTACATGTGAAAACAGAGGCGGATTTACTGTTATCGGTGTGGGTTCTAGGAATTTAGTAACTTTTTTTTGAAATTCTATAATTGTATTTGTATTGAATTTTTTTGTTAAATGTATTAATTATTGTACATGAAAACCAAATAACAACATGAATAATTGGTTCAGCGGTGAGGAAGGCACCAACTGAAGTACATGCATTCACGTCGATTAATGTGGGATCGAATTAAAGTTTCTCTTAGTACTAACATATGAGAAGTTAAAAGTTTAGTAGATGTGTTATTTTTTGTGGAAATTTAAAAGTTTCTTTTTGGAATTCTTTGAATGCGTCCTGAGTAAATCTGATCATGTGTAATAACTTGCAAATCACATAGGAGATGTAACTCGTCGATGCTATAATCTCGAATGAAATTTGTATCAACTTCTCCCTCCTTACATGTTGAGTTCCCAAATTGATGAAGGGCAAATGAATATTTTAATTAGTTGAAGATCAAATATATAAATATATAGTATTATATAGACCAAAATTTAAGTTCAACATTGAATGAGGGACTAAAATGTGATTATTCCTTCTCCTTTAATTTATTTAGTTAACAAACATATTAAACAACTAAATTTTGCAGAGTGGGGGTTTATTAATGTCCCAAGGTTGTTGTCTTGTTGATGCCAATTGTTGCATCCTTCATATGAATAATAATAATAATAATAATAATAATAATAATAATAATAATAATAATAATAATAATAATAATAATAATAATAATAATAATAATAATAATAATAATAATAATAATAATAATAATAATAATAATAATAATAATAATAATAATAATAATAATAATAATAATAATAATAATAATAATAATAATAATAATAATAATAATAATAATAATAATAATAATAATAATAATAATAATAATAATAATAATAATAATAATAATAATAATAATAATAATAATAATAATAATAATAATAATAATAATAATAATAATAATAATAATAATAATAATAATAATAATAATAATAATAATAATAATAATAATAATAATAATAATAATAATAATAATAATAATAATAATAATAATAATAATAATAATAATAATAATAATAATAATAATAATAATAATAATAATAATAATAATAATAATAATAATAATAATAATAATAATAATAATAATAATAATAATAATAATAATAATAATAATAATAATAATAATAATAATAATAATAATAATAATAATAATAATAATAATAATAATAATAATAATAATAATAATAATAATAATAATAATAATAATAATAATAATAATAATAATAATAATAATAATAATAATAATAATAATAATAATAATAATAATAATAATAATAATAATAATAATAATAATAATAATAATAATAATAATAATAATAATAATAATAATAATAATAATAATAATAATAATAATAATAATAATAATAATAATAATAATAATAATAATAATAATAATAATAATAATAATAATAATAATAATAATAATAATAATAATAATAATAATAATAATAATAATAATAATAATAATAATAATAATAATAATAATAATAATAATTTTTTTTTTTTTAAACAAAATAGGAAAAGACAATATAGCACTAGACTATGAATACTAAAATTCACTAAATAATTATGCAATACACTAGAATTGAAATTACAATGCAAAAAAACTAAGGTTATTATAAAGGGATAGTAAATAATAAGCAATGAAAAGCAATAACAATTCTTATTAGATTGGTGAATCACATGGCTTGGTCGATTGTAATCATTGCGTCTAAATAGCCAATACAAGACACAAAATAAATAAACTAAGATATGTGTTTACACTTTAGGATAAAAAATATTGATGAGTATAAAGAGCGGGAGTGATTTAGAAAGGATCGTAGTAAGCATTATTTCAAGGGAATAGTTTCGATAGTTCGAGTTCTAATTATCAAATATAATTATAGTTGATATTAGTCAAATATAGTAAGAGTTTTTAAATTTTGTTTTGTATCAGTAATATAATTAGGGGCGGAGGCCTAGTAAAAGGGTTGAGGGAATCATCTGAACCCTCTTTGGTAAAAAAAGTAAATCATTACACATTGTTAAAATAATTTTTTGAGTATATATAATAGATGTTGAATTCATTTTGACCTTTTAGTGTGTTTATTTTTTCTATTTCGAACCTCTTTAGTGAAAATTTTGACTCTGTCACTGAAAATAATAGTTTCTATGTCGCTATATGTAATGATACAATAATTTGCTTTGTATCAGTGATACAACAACTTACTTTAAGAGCAAATTTCAAAAACTATTCTATCGTTGATACAAAGCGAATTTCAAAAACTCGTTATATTTGATAATTTCTTTGAACTCTCGCTATGTTTGATAAGAAGACGTACTCATAACTTGATGGGTTAGTGCATCAGTGGGGAGATGTGTCCCAAGTTCCAACTTAATATATTTAATTTTTAATTTCATTTTAAAGATTAATTAAATTGAAAACAAGAAAATAATATGTTTATACTACTTCTTGAGTAACAAAATACAAAATCAATAAATATCTCAAGTATTTGAGTAATTTATATATCTTGCCACGATGACAATGATTACTCAACGTGCGTGATAGAAAATTATGTGATGACATAAATAATGATGTTAAATTTTACTTATATATATATATAGTTAAATACAGTTTTGGGAACTCAAGGAACTAAGTTTGGTTAGATTTAAAATAGTCTCTTAAATATATTTTTGAATAATTTATGTTCTTAATTTTTTTTCAAGAGTGTGTACGATTTATTGGGAATTATGAAGAAAAAAAGTTTTTTCTTTAATGTGAACTTATGTTTGCAACAAATTTAAAAGTGACATAAAATAAATTGTAATCACAATAAAATAAAAAGAAACATAACTTTCTTGATAACTAGTGTCGGTACAATTTTGTTCTTCCCTTGATTCTTCCCTCATAAGATAGTTATCCATGATTCGCCGTTAGTGGCGTATTTCTCGAAATAGGATGATTGATTTTGATCTCTCTATGAATATTTCATGAATTTGCGGAATATTCGAGATGTCTTTTTCAAGAGAATATAGTACCCTTTATATAGGCATGAACTAAAGTTTAGGGTTGAGTAGCATACAAGAATCCTAATTGGAATTGAACACGTGTTGTAGAGTCCCACGAAATTTCAATGTCTACCTTGTAACATTTAAAAATGTAGTTTCTGCATATATTTTTTTCTTGATATTTTTGGTCAGTTTCTAGTATCTAGTTTTTTCATATATATATATATATGGCTAAATTAATAGAGGTGGGAAAAAGTGAATTGATTAACTAAAATACATAAATGAATTAAAAAGAGAGAAATCAAAGGAAAAGAAAAAGTTCAAAAAATTAAAGGTCATGGCTTTCCCTTTATTTTCTCTCTTTAAATTTGATTTTCTTTGTTTTATATTGAGTTGTGCTTGGCATGAAGCAATATCTGTCATTTTCACAATTAGTTGATCTATTAAAAAAGAAATAAAATTGTCTCTATCTACCTTCGATTTCAATTTAAAGAAAGGAATTAAAAATAAAAGGATAGAAAAAAATAAAATAAAGATTTGATGTTCTATCTATCTTTGATTCCACGCACACAATGCAACACCAATTATTTATTTTTGTTAATTTGAATACGCTTTAATTAATTTATCGAACAATTTATTCAAGCCACTAACAACGTAAACGTGCATGATTGTATTATATGCACATAGTGCAACACACATTTATTTATTTCTTAGTTCTTAATTTGGTGGATATGTACTCGTGTTCTTTTAATTCACACATATTTTAAGAAAGTTATCGAACAATTTATTCAAGTCACAAATAAAAAGGGACAAAAAATAACCGTAAATGTTATTGTATTGCATGCACATAATGCAACACAATTTTTTTTCTTACTTTGATGGACTTGAACTCATGTTCTTTTAATTTATGCATAATTTAATTAATTCATCGAGCAATTTATCAAAGCCACTAACAAGATAAGCGTGTGGATAATTGTATTGCATGCACATAATGCAACACATTATTTTTTCTTCTTAATTTGATGGATGTGAACTTATGTCTTTTAATATACACACATTTTAATTAATTTATCGAACAATTTATTCAAGCCTCCGATAACATAAGTTACGTGGATAATTATTGTATATTGCATGATATAATTGAATACATACAAATTACAATACATTTTTAATTTGATGGAACTAGGCTCGTGTCATTTAATTTATGTGCACTTTAATTAATTTATCGAATAATTTATCAAACCACAAACAAAGTAAGCTAGCGTGTTTGCTTGGATTGCATACAAATAATGCAACACACATTATTCTTTTCTTAATTTGCTGGATATGATAAACTCATATTCTTTCAACTTACATATATTTTAACTAACTTTTCTTATTCTCGATCGGTGTATATAAAATGAATTCTCTCCATTACAAATGATTTTTCGACATGTGTTCCTTTTATAGGCACCCCTTTCTCCCTTCTTGACCAACTAATGTCCATAAAAACTTTTTAGATCCATTTCTAACGGATCACATTTGTTTTTTTTCAAAAATTAAATTACAATATAAATCAATATTCATTACTATATATTCCTAATTATTATACAAACAAAAAAACACAAAATATTTTTTTAATTTTACATAAATAATTGTGTAACAATGGGAGAAAAACAAGTGATGATTTTTGCTCTAGATGATAGTGATCATAGTTATTATGCCCTTGAATGGACTCTTGATCATTTTTTCCCATCTCCATCAATTTCCAATTTTAAACTTATAATTATTCATGCAAAACCTACTCCAAATTCTGTTGTTGCAATTGCTGGACCAGGTATTATCAATTATTTTCCATATTTATACAAGTTATTGGTGAAATTATTTTTTTTTTCATTTGCTTTCTTCTATTGTTGAATGACATTTTGGTTATAATTTGGTTATTAACTCCTAGGCCATTTCTTTTCTCTATTTTTCAATGTTGTATGAATAAGTGTATGTACTACTATTTAAATTTGATGGAGTACTCAATACAAATATATAGTTTTAAAAAAAAAAGTAATATGATGTTTGAATCAACTTATGTTACACGTATTGATTATTTCATGTAGTATGTGTTATCTAGGCCTCCCATCAATATATCAGGAATTGAGAATGACGGGGCACCACTATTTTTAGACTTGATTTTTTTCTTTTTATAATATAGACATGTTTTTTTTTTCCTTCCAATAATATAGATGTGTCAATTAACTAACAAGCAACAATGCACTTCAACTTTGAATATGTACATTTAAGTACCTCAATCGTCTCTGATGTATCAGCTGAACACTCAACTTCCAAAACGATCATTTAAACACCTCTAAAATTTATGTGACATGTCAACGTTAAGTGTTCATGAGACGATGCAATGGGGCAGAATTGGAATGTTTAGTTGCCAGTTGAGATCAAGTTAATATGTCTAGATGTGTACCCTCAAGTTAGAGTTCTTACTTGCCAACTTAATGCCGATTTTGTTAGAACTACTTATTTCCTTTTCCTTTTTGCCATCTCATTCACTAAACTCAACTTTTTTAATGTTGTATAGGTACAAGTGACATGTTTACATTGGTAGAAACAGACATTACAAAGGCTGCCCAAAAAACTATTGACAAATCTAAAGAATTATGCAAGACTAAAGGGGTGTCAAATGTAGCATGTGAAATTCTTGAAGGTGATGCTAGGAATGTTATTTGTGAAGCTGTTGAGAAATATCATGCCTCTATTTTGGCCATGGGAAGCCATGGATATGGAGCTTTCAAAAGGTACAAAATAGAAAAGGAAAAAAATAAAATAATTATAACTCTCTTTGTCTTTAAAAAAATGTTCAACACTTCCATCTCTCCAAAATCGAAATTAATAACATGTTTGACCAAGTTTCTGAAAAGTTTAAAATATTTTTCTTAAAGTGTTTATTTTAGAGAGCTGTTTGATAAATTTTTTAGGAAATTAAGAATAAGTGACTTAAGTAGTAGTAGTAATAGTAGAAGGTAGTTTTTTAGAAATTGAAAAAAAATAGGTTTTTTTTTTCGTAAAGCACTTTTGAAACCTTGATCAAACACAATTTTTAAATGAACTATTAAATCTAGTTGATTCTATTGGAAAGTTAATCATATTGACTAAGTATCAATTAATAAATTTGAATAAAAGAAGTATAAATACCACCAAGGGGTGTACTATTAATGATATAAATTAATGGAATTTTTTTATATCCTTGACAAAGATCTCGAGTTAGAATTTCAATAATGGACATGATGCCCTTAAGGGCTTTTCCTCCTTGAATGGATTTTATGAAGCGCAACTTTGAATTAGTCGATCCAGTAAATTTCTAATACCATATAATTATATTTAAAAAGGTACAATAAAGTACCCATAATCACTTGAGAGTTTAATTTTCTTTCTCAATATTTTTCTTAATTTTTACTGGAAATTATTGATTAAATTTCATTGTTCTATGCTATATACAGGGCTGTTTTGGGTAGTGTAAGTGACTATTGCTCTCACCATGCTCATTGCTCTGTGATGATTGTGAAGAAGCCAAAGCCAAAAGTTTAAGACAACTTTTTTTTGCCCCCCCATGAGTTAATTTTCTTGATTTATATAGAATTAAATCTAGAACTTTCTAATATATTTTTTTAGTTGACATTCTCATATTTAGTAAGTGGTGTATCCAAAATTTTGCACTCTTTGTGCTATGAAAGTAAATGACAATAGAATCCTATACTCAGTATGATTTGCATGTTGTTATTAAGTTGTTCCTAGCATTATCGAATGTTGTGATAGAGTGATAAGTATTTTTTTATTTTTAGTCAAAAAATTTAAGTTCGAATTCTGAATATGAAATTGCCTTTAGTAGAAAGTGATTTACCCTAAAATAAAAAATTTCGGCACAAATCTAGATATACTTAGTTGGTCTGAATTGTACAAGATCGAATTCTGACCTTAAAAGTCATCCTTTCAAGTCTTTTCAATTCTTTTTATCTTTTTATTGGACAATTCACTTTCAAACATTCTAGTCTGACATTCACTAATTTACTTTTTATGATAATTAATCTATGATGAGGAATTCAATAAGTATGTTGATATCTATCTAAATTAGACAAAATCAATGAGGTTCGGAGAGGATATAACATACACAAACCTTAATACCATCTCGTAGAGATAGAGAAGTTGTTTTCAAAAGATCTTTAGCTCAAGTTATGCAACACATTCGGGTACACATAAGAAGGAGACAGTGAAGAGAATATGACAAATAACAAGGTAAAAGTGCAAAGTACCAGAAAGAAGTCGAAAATAATAATAAAATAATGTGATATTCAAAACACATTAAACAACATACTAGAATAGATTATAGAAAACAATAATAAATAATGACAAAATAAAAATAAGAACTACAATAATAATACAACTAGTACCATGACAAATACCAGTCACTCTAAGCAAGACAACACTACATTACCTACTAACTTTCTAACCTAATACGTATCCGCCACACTCTCCTATCTAAGGTCACGTTCTCGGTAACATGAAGTTGTATTATATCATATCTTATCAGCTCTCTACAATACTTCTTCGGCCTACCTCTCCTCGTACCATTTACAACCAACTTCTCACACCTTCCTAATGTGCGTCTACGCATCTCTTCACATGTCCAAACCATCTCAGTCTAGCTCGTTTCACTCATTTTGTCCACCACAAAGCATATGGTAAATCATGTAGTAGCTTGCTATATCTTTATCCTAGTTGGCAATGCTTAGGTGAAGATATTAGCTCCACACGTGGCTTGCACGCCATGTCACTAAAAAAATGAGTTGTTAACTCTTGAGGATATTTATGGTCTCTTGGGAAAACAACTGGACTTTTTATCCTAAAATATAGCATAGGGTATAAATGGTCTATTTCATATTTCAAGGGCAATTTTGACCATTTTTTATTTTAAAAAAAACATCACTTGATAATGTGTGTATGCTATCACAACTAATTAAGTCAGATTGTAACTCCACGTCAGCACATAACGTGCAAAGAAATATAGGGGATACTTATGTCTCTTCACATTAGAAAAAAACACTAATAATAAGTATTATACATAAATTTTCAGTTACGTTCTATCTTTATCCTAGTTGGCAATGCTTAGGTGAAGAGATTAGTCCCACACGTGGCTTGCACGCCACGTCACTAAAAATTTGGGTTGTTAACTCTTGATGATAATTGTGGTCTCTTGGGAAAACAACGAGACTTTTTTATCCAAAAATATAACATATGGTATAAATGGTCTATTTCATATTTCAGGGGCAATTTTGATCATTTTTTCTTTTTAAAAAACATCACTTGATAATGTGTGTATGCTATCACAACTAATTAAGTCAGATTGTAACTCCACGTCAGCACATAACATGCAAAGAAATATATGGGATACTTGTGTCTTTTCACATTAGAAAAAAACACTAATCATAAGTATTATACACATAAATTTTCAGTTACGTTCTATCTTTATCCTAGTTGGCAATGCTTAGGTGAAGAGATTAGTCCCACACGTGGCTTGCACGCCACGTCACTAAAAAATTGAGTTGTTAAATCTTGATGATATTTGTGGTCTCTTGGGAAAACAACGGGACTTTTTTATCCTAAAATATAACAAATGGTATAAATGGTCTATTTCTTATTTGAGGGGCAATTTCGATCATTTTTTCTTTTAAAAAAACATCACTTGATAATGTGTGTATGCTATCACAACTAATTAAGTCAGATTATAACTCCACGTTAGCACATAATGTGCAAAGAAATATAGGGGATACTTATGTCTTTTCACATTAGAAAAAAACACTAATCATAAGTATTATAGATAAATTTTCAGTTACGTTCTATCTTTATCCTAGTTATCAATGCTTAGGTGAAGAGCTTCGTCCCACACATGGATTGCACGCCACATCACTAAAAAATTGGGTTGTTAACTCTTGAGGATATTTGTGGTCTCTTGGGAAAATAACGAGACTTTTTTTATCCTAAACTGAAATATAACATAGGGTATAAATGGTCTATTTCATATTTGAGGGGAAATTTTGACCATTTTTTCTTTTAAAAAAACATCACTTGATAATGTGTGTATGTTATCACAATTAATTAAGTCAGATTGAAACTCCACGTCAGCACATAACGTACAAAGAAATATAGGGGATACTTATGTCTTTTCACATTAGAAAAAACACTAATCATAAGTATTATAGATAAATTTTCAGTTACTTTCCATCTATACCATGTGAACACCTAAATAATTCATAATTAAGGAATCTATTACAAGATTACAAAGTAGTAAGTCAATTAATTCATGTTTCAAAATTTCCCTATAAATAATGTTGAAATCTCCCTATTTCCTCACTTCACTCTTCATTTCTCTTCTTTATTAGCTATGGCTAATAACATTTTCCCAAATGGTGCAAACCCTCCACTTTGCACCCTTTGTTTAGAGAATGTTGTAGATGATTCTACAAGGGCAATTACTAAGCTTGTGTGTCAACATTTCTTCCACTCAGGTTTCTATAACAATATTTACAAATCTTTAAAATAAATAAATTATTCGTTTATGTGTTTTTATTATAATAATTTTTGTATGTAAATCGAATAAGTAGTAGCTAGTTAGATTTTCCTTTACTCAACATAAGAAATTGTTTATTCAATTGATCATATGTTTTTTTATTCGGATCTTTTAATTTATTAAATTGGATTTTTATTTTCTTTTAATTCGTTGGAAGTGAAATAGAAAACTCGTAACATCATAAATTAAATTATTTTCTTGTCTTTTAGACATAAACCTTGGTATAAGTTGTCAATAGCAAATATAATAAAAAAGATTTTAAAAACTTGGATAGAAACAAAAAAAAAAGAATAAAACACGAAATCTTGTAAAAATAGAAAATTTACATTGCTTCATTTAAAAATTTGAACTTCATATGATTTGTAAGATCCAATAGTAATTAATTTTTTTTTCTTCTTGTTATGCAGATTGTATTGGAAGTGAGTTCAATCTTAGGGGGGAAATGAAATGCCCTAACTGCCGAGTTGTCGAAGAAGATGGAATCTGGATGAGATTTACAAACTCTGACTCAGACTTTGACTCTGAAGACGAAAATGAAGAAAACGTCATTGAGGACGAACATAATGAAGAACAGGTATTATCCAATTTTTTTTAACCTTATTTATTAATTAACCATAGTAAAGTACATTAATTTAATATAAAAATAAGATAAAAATGAATTATTATCGTAATCTTTAATCTGAATATTGAATACGGGTAGTGATTGTCTACATTCAATTTTTAAGAATTTTTGTTAGAAGAGATATCTTCTATTTTTGTTGTACGTAAAATTATACATTTTTTTCCCATATTTTATTAATTCTAAGAAATAAAATTCTATTTGATTTTTAGCCTGAAGATGAAAATAGGCAGCTTTTTCGTGCAATTGTTAATGCACATACTGGAAGTACTAGCCATATGAGGTAATTAATTTTACTCATATTTTTCTAGTATATATAAATGTTTGTAATTAATTAATGTGTTTATGATATAAATTTTGTGGTATTAATTGTATTTTACAAGGGATGAGATGAACAATGATGCTTCATGGAATGGTGCACCTCCAAACATTCGTCATACTACTTTCCAAACCAACAATGGACTCAACATTTTCTCTCGTACTTTTGTGGTTGATCAAAGCCCTATTATCCAACAAAATGAGTAAGTTTATTCTCTCATTAAACCATTTAATTTGTATTTTTTGAAGTATATTTAATTTTTTTCCATGAGTCATATGTTAATTTGAGTACTTTGCAATTGAAAATAGGCTCCCTCCTCCTCCAATTGATGTTGAGATGGTTGATCAGAGACAGATCTCTTCTTCAGATGCAAACGTTGGTTCGAATGCAGTAACACATGAAACATCCACTTTGTACGAGCAGGCTCGTAACAATATGTTACCATGTTTGGAGCTCACCTTGGCCACCGGTGGTACTTCACTTGGTGATGGGCGTCCGCCGCCACCTTGTCAATGTATCAGTTGTCGTGCATCTTAAGCAGGACACGCTAAAGATAAATGTTGGTGTGACATAGCCATCAAATGTGACATTTGTTGATGGTTATTTTATCTGTTTTCAGAATTAAAACTATATTTTTTTAGCTTTTGAAACTTGTTGAACCCTTAATTTGCTTGTTTGTTCGTGTTATTTTGTTTTCATATTGAATTGTTGCACTGTTTGGTGAAATATTTTCTTTAAAATTTATTTATCTATATATGATGGTGTTTTCCCTTTTGGGTAGACTAAGAAGTGATGAGTTTGTGAAGATTTCATGATATGAGGTAATGTAAGAGTTACTAGTAAGGATGAGTTAGAGTATACTTTAACTAGAAAGGAGTTTATGATGATATGTCAAGTGTAGGTGTTGAATAGAAGAACAAATTATTCATGAAGTGATAGATCTAAGCCAGATTTATGATTTTTGGGAGATCCCATGATATTCAGAGTAAATTGTAAGTATGAAGACTGAGAGATAAAGAGTACTGACTACGTGTGATGATGTCTTAGTGAGAGAGTTTTTTTCTCAATTTTATCTAGTAGTTATGAATTAGTATAGTATGTAAACGGTTATATTGATATCCGGGTGTAGTAAAAAACATTAAGCTTGAATTTGAGATGAGTGTTGTGACCAAAAGGATGGAAACATGAGAATGATGATGCTAGTTGAGATCTGATCTGGTAGTTTTGATATAGAGTAGGTGAGGAATTACGAGGTTAGTTAAAATGAATGTGAGTGGTACAAGTATGGGATTCTAACTTTTAGATAGAGTAGTGAAGTGTGACTAAGTCATTAGATCAGTAACAAGAGTATTAAGAGGTCTACTCGAGATTGTATGTAATAGGCGAGGTTCCAATTAAGTTAATGATTGTCATGTGTGTCTAGATAGTATATTTGAGCTGTTAATGTGGAATAGGCTGATGTAACCGTTATATTTTTTTTCCTTTCTTAAGATGTAGATGAAACAACCTTATAAGCCAATGAAATGAGGTTAGGAGAAGCATCTTAGAAAGAGGTCTTAGAAGGAGTTTAGTACGTGCTTATGGAGAGTTCAGTAGGCATGAGATAAGCCTTTCTTGAGTATTAGAGTAAAGAGAATGTACACCAATTTAGAGATGATGAAATAGAAGCTTTCAAGTGTCAGCTTTAGACATAAGGAGGAGATGATAAAATGAGAAGGCAAGTCAAGTGTTAAGAATCAGATAGAGAGGTACTCAGAAAGAGTTTTAGAGATATACCCATCCATTCATAATATTGCGTATTCCTCAAGTTCAGTTATTACAACATCTTGTTGATATTCCTAATATCAAATATGTCTATGACTAATACTCATACACTTCAGAGAGATTCACATCTAAGCTCAATTTTCAGAATGAGGGGTAAAAACTTTATCCCATTGATATCAATTTTATCCATAAAGTTATGAATATCAGCCTCAAGATATGAACCTAGTCATATAAGCACTCATGTCTTGATCGTATGCTCAGTCTCGCAAATTCATGATTTACTCTCAATGTCTCGCAACATAATGGTATGTCATGCATATTCTTATACCAGATATCTCGAATGAATCGTGCTTATGATATTTTACCCTAAAGTTCTTTTAGTATTCCTTTTTTGTTTCAAAGTGGTGTTGTTGATAGCAGTGGTGTGATGATAGAGAAGCAGATTGCTAATTTCTTATTGTGATAGTGTTGATGTGTTTATTCCTTCTAAGGTTATAAATGTTGAGAAAAAAGGAGATAAGGTTTTATGATGAGTAATAAGTCAGTTCCTGGTAATACTGCATGAAATTATATTGGTAGAAGTGACGAGAGAATGAGGAATTCTTATAAGGAGTGGTTAGTAGGAGTCCATGGAATGGTTATAGTACTAGGCTTGAATGTGGTGTTATTAACATGTGGACAATGTGTGATACATTAGTTGTTTCGTGATATGAGCTCAAGGTTAGTTGAATGTAGCGGTAAGGAGTTGCGTTCTTGGGATGAGATTTCCTATAGAGGTATAGAACTAGAATCTTGTGATTTAGATCAGAATAATCACCCTGTGTTAAATACTTTATGATTTTGAGTTAGGCTTGAATATAGTAAGAGTAACCCCTTCCCATTCTCAGTCCAGCAGTCATTCGAGGACGAATGATCCCAAGGGAAAAATATTGTAATATTTCGAATTTTTTTAAGTCAAGACTCGAATCATTTAAAAAAAAAAAAATCTAGTACATGAAAACAAAAGAAATTAATTAGGTAACAATATTGGTATCGTTTAACTATCCATTATGAAGTCTAGATCACTCAACTATTTCTCTTATTATATATAAGTACAATTAATTAAACTAATATTTCAAACTAATGTTTACACATGAATAATTAATTAATGTGTTTATAATATAAATTTTGTGTCCAAACAATGGTTCGGATCAAGTAACACATAAAACATCCACTTTGTATGAGCAGGCTCATAACAATCTGTTACCATGTTTGGAGCTCACCTTGGTCACTGCTGGTACTTCACTTGGTGATGAGCGTTCGCTACCACCTTGTCAATGTATCTGTTGCCGTGCATTTTAAGCCGGACGCGTTTAAGACAAATGTTGGTGTGACATATATTGCCATCAAATGTGACATTTGTGGATGGTTATTTTATGTGTTTTTAGAATTAAAATTATGTTTTTTAGGTTTTGAAACTTGTTGAACCCTTAATGTGCTTGCTTGTTCGTGTTATTCTGTTTTTATATTGAATCGTTGCAATGTTTGGTGGAATATTTTCTTTAAAATTTATTTATCCCCATATAATGGTGTGATCATCAAAAATTATAAAGTTCAGGAGAGCATAAGCTCTAATCATTTATTCTAGATTGCAATTAAGGGCTGCTCATAAAATATAAAGTACAAATAGAAAATATTTTCCAATTTTTTTATGTTTGATTGGGTTAAATCCAATCAAAGACCTTAAATTAGCTCAAATCACAGCTCATCAAGATAACTCATGACAAACCTCAATTATATTTTCAGCAATTACCTCATAATTCCCTCATTACCATAGCTAAATAATTAGCCATGAGATAGTCATTAATTAGGATTATCATCCATGAGGAATCCAGATATGTACAACAATTCCTTCTTTTTTTAATTCACAAACCCACGACACGTTTAAATTAGTGAGTCCAGAATTTTAATTAATTACCCAAATCCAATGAAAAAGTCTACAACATAACAACTAACAAGACATAATTTGAATAACAACATATCCAATGAAATTTTAGTGGGATTTATGGAAGGTAGCGTGTAAACATATCTTACCACTACTTTGTTGAGATAGAGAGACTATTTTCAAATTAAAAAACTTTCGACTCGAGTGCGTCAAACTCAAATAAAAAAAAATAATGAAAAAAGCATAACAATACACGAATAGTGTGACAATCAGTAAAAAGATATAATTTGACTAGATTTGGATATTGGGAGTTGATGATTTTTCATGTGCAAAGCAACGAGCTGATGCATTCTTTTTTTGTTGCTTATCTTTGGTTGATAAGAGTTGCTTCTAAAGTTGTTCCCAGCATTATCGAATGTTGTGCTTGATGGATTGATAAATACTTTTTTTATTTGTAATCAAAGATTTCGAGTTCGAAATATAAATATGAAATTGCCTTTAATAATAACCATCTTACCCCTAAGATGAAATTTTTCGACAAGAATCTCGGTAGTAGTTTGCTATATCTTTATCGTAGTTGGCAATGCTTAGTTGAAGAGATTAGCCCCACACGTGGCTTGCACGCCATGTCACTAAGAAATTGGGTTGTTAACTCTTGAGGATATTTGTGGTCTCTTTGGGAAAATAACGACACTTTTTTATCCTAAACTAAAATATAACATATGGTATAAATGGTCTATTTCATATTTTAGGGGAAATTTTGACCATTTTTTCTTTTAAAAAAACATCACTTGATAATGTGTGTATGTTATCACAACTAATTAAGTCAGATTGTAATTCCACGTCAGCACATAACGTGCAAAGAAGTATAGGGGATACTTATGTCTTTTCACATCAGAAAAAAACACTAATCATAAATATTACACATAAATTTTCAGTTACTTTCCATCTATACCATGTGAACACCTAAATAATTCATAATTAAGGAATCTATTACAAGATTACAAAGTAGTAAGTCAATTAATTCATGTTTCAAAATTTCCCTATAAATAATGTTGAAATCTCCCTATTTCCTCACTTCACTCTTCATTTCTCTTCTTTATTAGCTATGGCTAATAACATTTTCCCAAATGGTGCAAACCCTCCACTTTGCACCCTTTGTTTAGAGAATGTTGTAGATGATTCTACAAGGGCAATTACTAAGCTTGTGTGTCAACATTTCTTTCACTCAGGTTTATATAACAATAATTACAAATCTTTAAAATAAATAAATTATTCATTAATGTGTTTTTATTATAATTATTTTTGTATGTAATAAATCGAGTAGTGGTTAGTTAGATTTTCCTTTACTCAACACAAGAAATTGTTTATTCAATTTATCATATGTTTTTTTATTTGGATCTTTTTAATTTATTAAGTTGGATTTTTAATTTCTTTTAATTCGTTGCAAGTGAAATAGAAAACTTGTAACATCATAAATAAATATAAGATGCACACAGGTAGACATGAAAAGACCTCAAACTAAACTTAAGGAAAACTATCAAGATACAGTACAATGCATAAAATGATTCAATGAGTTGTCTAGCCTTACTGAAAGAGTCGACATTTATCCGTTGTTGGAAGAAAGAGATGAAAGCACGGATTTTCTGAAATTAAATGGAGAAAGGTTAAATGTAGTTTTTGCACTTGAGTTAAATTATAACTTATACTTGATCGTCCATTTATGTATGGATTGAATAAAGAAGATTCCAAAGGCATCACATGAATATGTATGTAAAATAGAAGAGTTGAACCTTGTGTTCAAGTTTTCATCAGATACATAACCTTACTTGCAAAGACTAATTGCAAGTTTCATTTCTTGTAAATAGTACATTATTTTGTCTCATGTAGAAGTATTCATCATCAGAAATGGCAACATTTATACAAAGTATATACAATAGTGTCAATTATAATGAGATTAGCATTCATGATTGCATAGACGAGGAGAGCAAAGAAAATACTGGTCTTTATTGATTAACACTATGTGGTTGAGAATTAGCAATTCGAGTGAAATTTATTATTATTAATGAATAGGCAGACTGTTGATAAAAAGAAAAAAAAAATAGAGATGTACAATCATTGCTAATTCAATTCATCAACTATAAGAAAAAATCGCAGATATGTGAGGACAACATAAACCTTCATATTTTTCATGGAAGAAAATTGTTGCAAAATTTGAAGAAGAACATATCTGAAGATTTGAAGACGGAAGGTTTCAAGAAGAATATAACAGAGAGTTAAAAACCTAATTCTAAACTTTAGTGAAATGTAAGGTTTATTATTATTGAAATTCTAAATAAGAGTGAAAAATTCACATACCTGCTCGACTTTAGGTTTCGTCTTTGGAGTCTTAGAGAGTAAAGAAGAGGAATTCCAGAGAAATTAAGGAGAGAAGAAGAAGTAAGAATGATCGAGAAACTGGTAGAACAAAAGATGAAAATACCCTTACTTTTTGCTTTAAATAACTAAACCTAAAAATTGTAAGTACAACTTTTGCTGCACAATGTACAATAATATTATGCTGTGGTCGTCCTACACTTCATGTTTCTATATAGTAGAAGTAGAAATTTTCAGCAATTACCTCATAATTCCCTCATTACCATAGTATAGATAAATAATTAGCCATGAGATAGTCATTAATTAGGATTATCATCCATGAGGAATCCAGATATGTACAACAGTTCCTTCTTTTTTTAATTCACATACCCACGACACGTTTAAATTAGTGAGTCCAAAATTTTAATTAATTACCCAAATCCAATGAAAAAGTCTACAACATAACAACTAACAAGACATAATTTGAATAACAACATATCCAATGAAATTTTAGTGGGGTTTGGGGAAGGTAGCATGTAAACAAATCTTACTACTACTTTGTTGAGGTAAAGAGACCATTTTCAAATTAAAAGACTTTCGGCTCAAGTGTGTCAAACTCAAATAAAAAAAACAATAAAAAAAGCATAACAATACACAAATAGTGTGACAATCAGTAAAAAGACATAATTTGAATAGATTTGGATATTGGGAGTTGATGATTTTTCATGTGCAAAGCAACGAGCTGATGCATTCTTTTTTGTTGCTTAGCTTTGGTTGATAAGAGTTTTCTTCTAAAGTTGTTCCCAGCATTATCGAATGTTGTGCTTGATGGAGTGATAAATACTTTTTTTATTTTTAATCAAAGATTTCGAATTCAAACTATAAATATGAAATTGCCTTTAATAATAACCATCTTACCCCTAAGATGAAATTTTTTGACAACAATCTATGTAGTAGCTCGCTATATCTTTATCCTGATTGGCAATGCTTAGGTGAAGAGATTATCCCCACACGTGGCTTGCACGCCACGTCACTAAAAATTTGGGTTGTTAACTCTTGAAGATATTTATGGTCTCTTGGGAAAATAACAAGACTTTTTTATCCTAAAATATAACATAGGGTATAAATAGTCTATTTCATATTTGAGGGAAAATTTTGACATTTTTTCTTTTAAAAAAATATCACTTGATAATGTGTGTATGCAATCACAATTAATTAAGTCAGATTGTAACTCCACGTCAGCACATAACGTACAAAGAAATATAGGGGATACTTATGTCTTTTCACATTAGAAAAAAACACAAATCATAAGTATTACACATAAATTTTCAGTTACTTTCCATCTATACCATGTGAACACCTAAATAATTCATAATTAAGGAATCTATTACAAGATTACAAAGTAGTAAGTCAATTAATTCATGTTTCAAAATTTCCCTATAAATAATGTTGAAATCTCCCTATTTCCTCACTTCACTCTTCATTTCTCTTCTTTATTAGCAATGGCTAATAACATTTTTCCAAATGGTGCAAACCCTCCACTTTGCACCCTTTGTTTAGAGAATGTTGTAGATGATTCTACAAGGGCAATTACTAAGCTTGTGTGTCAACATTTCTTTCACTCAGGTTTATATAACAATAATTACAAATCTTTAAAATAAATAAATTATTCATTTATGTGTTTTTATTATAATTATTTTTGGATGTAATAAATCGAGTAGTGGCTAGTTAGATTTTCCTTTACTCAACATAAGAAATTGTTTATTCAATTTATCATATGTTTTTTTATTTGGATCTTTTAATTTATTAAGTTGGATTTTTAATTTCTTTTAATTCGTTGGAAGTGAAATAGAAAACTTGTAACATCATAAATTAAATTATTTTCTTGTCTTTTAGACATAAACCTTGGTATAAGTTGGTAAAAGCAAATATAATAAAAAAGATTTTAAAAACTTGGATAGAAACAAAAAAAAAGAATTAAACAGGAAATCTTGTAAAAAAAAGGAAATTTATATTGCTTCATTAAAAATTTGAACTTCATATGATTAGTTCCATTCGATTGACATATTAAGATCCAATAGTGGTTAAAACTTTGTTTTTCTTGTTATGCAGATTGTATTGGAAGTGAATTCAATCTTAGGAGGGTAATGAAATGCCCTAACTGCCGAGTTGTCGAAGAAGATGGAATCTGGATGAGATTTACAAACTCTGACTCTGACTTTGACTCTGATTTTGACTCTGAAGACGAAGATGAAGAAAACGTCGTTGAGGACGAACATAATGAAGAACAAGTATTATCCAATTTTTTTTAACCTTATTTATTATTTAACCATAGTAAAGTACACTAATTTAATATAAAAATAAGATAAAAATGAATTATTATCGTAATCTTTAATCTGAAAATTGAATACGGGTAGTGATTGTCTACATTCAATTTTTAAGAATTTTTGTTATAAGAGATATCTTCTATTTTTGTTGTACATGAAATTATACATTATTATTTTTTTCATTATTTATTAATTCTAAGAAATAAAATTCTATTTGATTTTTAGCCTGAAGATGAAAATAGGCAGCTTTTTCGTGCAATTGTTAATGCATATACAGGAAGTACTAGCCATATGAGGTAATTAATTTTACTCTTCTTTTCCTAGTAATATATATATATATATATATAAATGTTTGTAATTAATTAATGTGTTTATGATATAAATTTTGTGGTATTAATTGTATTTTACAAGGGATGAGATGAACAATGATGTTTCATGGAATGGTGCACCTCCAAACATTGGTCATACTACTTTCCAAACCAACAATCTCTCGTACTTTTGTGGTTGATCAAAGCCCTATCCTCCAACAAAATGAGTAAGTTTATTCTCTCATTAAACCATTTAATTTGTATTTTTTGAAGTATATTTAATTTTTTTTTCATGAGTCATATGTTAATTTGAGTACTTTGCAATTGAAAATAGGCTCCTTCCTCCTCCAATTGATGTTGAGATGGTTGATCAGAGACAGATATCTTCTTCAGATGCAAACGTTGGTTCGGATCCAGTAACACATGAAACATCCACTTTGTACGAGCAGGCTCGTAACAATCTGTTACCATGTTTGGAGCTCACCTTGGCCACCGGTGGTACTTCACTTGGTGATGGACGTCCAGTGCCACCTTGTCAATGTATCTGTTGCCGTGCATCTTAAAGATAAATGTTGGTGTGACAGGCATCAAATTTGACATTTGTGGATGGTTAATTTATCTGTTTTTTGAATTAAAACTATGTATTTTAGCTTTTGAAACTTGTTGAACCCTTTATTTGCTTGTTTGTTCGTGTTATTCTGTTTTCATATTGAATTGTTGCACTGTTTGGTGAAATATTTTCTTTAAAATTTATTTATCTATATATGATGGTGTTTTTCCTTATGGGTAGACTAAGAAGTGATGAGTTTGTGAAGATTTCATGATATGAGGTAATGTAAAAGTTATTAGTTAGGATGAGTTAAAGTATACTTTAACTAGAAAGGAGTTTATGATGATGTGTCATTGTGCTAGTAACGACCAAGTGTAGGTGTTGAATAGAAGAACAGATTATTCAGGAGGTGATAGATCTAAGCTAGACTTATGATTTTTGGGAGACCCCATGATATTCATAGGGCCATATAGAACTAGTTAGCTAATGATGTGTAGTGAGTGGGTAAATAGTACTTAAGTTGTGAAAGGAAGTGTGACGGTAAATTGAAAGTATGAAGATTGAGAGATAAAGAGTGACTACTTGTGATGAGGTCTTAGTTAGCGAGTGTTTTTCTCAATCTTATCTAGTAGTTATCAATTAGTATAGTATGTAAGCAGCTATATTGATATTTGGGTGTAGTAATAAACATTAAGCTTGAATTTGAGATGAGTGTTGTGACCAAAAGGATGGAAACATGAGAATGATGATGCTAGTTGAGATCTGATCTGGTAGGTTTGATATATAGTAGGTGAGGAATTACGAGGTTAGTTACAATGAATGTGAGTGGTACAAGTATGCGATTCTAACTATTAGATAGTGTAGTGAAGTGTGACTAACTCATTAGAGTAACAAGAGCATTAAGAGGTCTACCCGAGATTGTATGTAATCAAGCGAGGTTCCAATTAAGTTAATGATTGTCATGTGTGTCTAGATAGTATATTTGAGCCTGTTAATGTGGAATAGGCTGATGTAACCATTATATATTTTTTCCTTTCTTAAGATTTAGATGAAACAACCTTATAAGCCAATGAAATGAGCTTAGAAGAAGCATCTTAGGAAGATGTCTTAGAAGGAGTTTTAGTACCTTGGAGAGTTCAATAGGCATGAGATAAGCTTTTCCTGAGTATTAGAGTAAAGAAAATGTAGACCAGTTTAGAGATGATAAATAGAAGCTTTCAAGTGTCAGCTTCAGATCTAAGGGGGAGATGATAAGATGAGAAGTCAAGTCAAGTATTAAGAATCAGATAGAAAGGTGCTCAGAAAGAGTTTTAGAGATATACCCATCCATTCATAATCTTCTGTATTCCTCAAGTTCAGTTATTACAACATCTTGTTGATATTCCTAATATCAAATATGTCTATGACCTATGCTCATACACTTAAGAGAGATTCGCATCTAAGCTCAATTTCCAGAATGAGGGGCAGAAACTTTATCCCATTGATCTCAATCTTATCCATAAAGTTATGAATATAAACCTCAAGATATGAAACTATTCATATAAGCACTCATGTCTGATCATATGCTTAGTCTCGTAAATTCATGATTTACTTTCAATGTCTAGCAACATAATGTTATGTCATGCTTATTCTTATACCAGATATCTCGAATGAATCGTGCTTATGATATTTTACCCTAAAGTTCTTTCAGTAATCGTTTTTAGTTTCAAAGTGGTGTTGTTGATAGTATTGGTGTGATGATAGAGAAGAGGATTGCCATTTTCTTATTGTGATAGTGCTGGTGTATTTATTTCATCTAAGGTTATATATGTGGAGAAAAATGAGATAAAGTTTTATGATGAGTAATAAGGAACTGGTAATAATGCATGATATTATGTTGGTAGAAGTGAGGAGAGAATGAGGAATTCTTATAAGGAGTGGTTAGTAGGAGTCCATGGAATGATTATAGTGCTAGGCTTGAATGTGGTGTTATTAACATGTGGACAATGCGCGATACATTAGTTGTTTCGTGATATGAGCTTAAGGTTAGCTGAATGTAGCGGTAAGGAGTAGCGTTCTTGGGATGATATTTCCTTCAGAGGTATAGAACTCGAATTTTGTGATTTAGATCAGAATAATCACCCTACGTTAAGTACTTTGTGATTTTGAGTTAGGCTTGAATATAGTAAGAGTAACCCCTTCCCATTCGAGGACGAATGATCCCAAGGGAAAATATTGTAATATTTCAAAAAAATTTAAGTCAAAACTCGAATCATTTTTAAGCAGTACGCATTTAAGACAAATGTTGGTGTGACATATATAGCCATCAAATGTGACATTTGTGGATGGTTATTTTATTTGTTTTTAGAATTAAAACTATGCCTTTTAGTTATTGAAACTTGTTGAACCCTTAATTTGCTTGGTTGTTCGTGTTATTCTGTGTTTGTATTGAATCGTTGCAATGTTTGATGGAATATTTTCATTAAAATTTATTTATCCCCGTATAATGGTGTGACCTTTAGATCATCAAAAATTATAAAATTCGGGAGAGCATAAGCTCTGATCATTCATTCCAAATTGCAATTAAGGGTTGCTCATAAATTATAAAGTACAAACATAAACTATACAAGTTCTGTATAAATATATAAATCCAACACGATAGGCAAAAAAAAATAAAAAAATAACACGTTAGGCAAAATAAAATAAAATCTTAATCTAATCTTTATGTTAATCAACCAATTACCTCATAATTCCCTCATTACCACAGCTAAATAACTAGCCATGAGATAGTCATTAATTAGGATTATCATTCATGATGAATCCATATATGTACAACAATTCCTTCTTTTTTTTTCACAATCCCACGACACATTTAAATTAGTGTGTCCAAAATTTTAATTAATTACCCAAATCCAATGGAAAAGTCTACAACATAACAAGTTGATCCAACAATATGAATAACAAGACATAATTTGAATAATAACAACATATCTAGTGAAATCTACTAAGTGGGGTTTGGGGAGAGTAATGTGTAAGCAGATTTTACCACTTCATCGTGGAGGTAGAGAGGTTGTTTCCAAAAACCGTCGGCTTAAAATGCATCAAACACAAGTAAACAAGAAGAAATCAATGAAAAAGGCATAACAATACATAAATAGTATGATAATCAGTAAAAAGACATAATTTGAATAGATTTGGATATTGGGCGTCGATGATTTTTCATGTTCAAAGCAATGAGCTGGGGTGCTGCTTTTTGTTGCGTAGCTTTGGTTGATTAGAGTTTCCTCTATTAAATCCTCCTCTATTTTTTTCTTTAATATATATAATATTAGATTTAGGAAGAAGTGTGGTTTACTTTTTTAGGTCTAATTAATTTTCCTAAAATGTCTATTATAAATTTTGAATTAGATTAAAAAGTTCGGGAGGAAGCGTGAAATATTCTCCTTTCTAATGGAATATGCTTTTGATAAAGATTGAGATGGAATTTACCACGTGGCTACATGCTATATAGTTTGATCTTTTTTATTTTTTTTCTAAAAATAACCAACATTAAAATATTACCTAAAATATATTTTTGTAAGAAAATATAAGAAAATTCAAAGAACATATTTTTTATAATTTTTCTTTTTCCTCAAAAATAAAAAATGGATGTACAATTTTTTTTAAAAAATATGATTTTTTGTGATTTTTAATGTTTTTTCAAGTAAAATCTACTAAAAATGAAATAAAAATTAGAGAAAAGATTAGATTTAAATAAACATTTAAAGTTAAAAAAAATTGATTGAAATTCAAGAAGGGTCAAAAGTCATGTGACTATAGTAGAAAAAGGAAAAAACTAATAGTTGATGTGTCTTTTAATAAATAATTAGTAATAGTTTATATATGAAACTTGAAAAATATACAGTTACCTTAAATGTATCTTTACCATTAAATCATTTTTTAAACATGATTTTAACTTCTTTCCTATATATGGAGGACTACATTTTCAAATAATTTAAAGTTTAACACTATTATAGGAAAAAAGTAATATTAAATAATACAAATCATTTTTCATTTACATTTTATGTTACCATTTGACCACCAACATAATTCATAGTAAGAAAATCTAATAAAAAGTTCCAAACTTAGTAAGTCAATTAATTAATGTGTAAAAATGTCCCTATAAATGATGTTGAAATCAGCCTATTTTTTCACTTCACTCTTCACTTCTCTTTTTTATTAATTGATTTTTGTCTTAATTTTTTCAATAGTTATGGCAAATATTATTTTCCCCCAATGATTTAAACAGTGCCCCTCTTTGCACTGTTTGCCTTCATAAGGTTGTTGATGATGCTACACGATCCATCACCAAACTTATATGTGGACACTATTTTCATGCTGGTATTCATTCATTCATATATTTTCATAAGAATTATTTTTCTGTGTAAACATCTGATAAATCGATTAGTAGATCTTTCATTACTCAAAACTAAAAATTGTTTATTTGATTTATATGGCTTTTTTTTTTTTTGAATTTTTATTTGGATCTTTTAATTGATTAAGTTAGATTTTTACTTTTTTTTAAAAAAACTCATTTGAAGTGAATGATAACTCATGTAGTTAGCTAGATTATTTTCTTTGATCTTTTAGATAAAACTTTGGTGTAAGTTGGTATACATTTTATTAGAATTTTTTTCTATGTAAACATCTAATAAATCAATTAGTAGCTCACTAGATCTTTCGTTACTCAACATTAAAAATTGTTTATTTGATTTATATGGCTTTTTTTTTGAATCTTTTAATTGATTAAGTTGGAATTTTACTTCTTTTTTACTCATTTGAAGAGAATGATAGCTCATGTAGTTAGCTAGAATTTTTTTTATTTTATCTTTTAGATAAAACCTTGGTGTAAGCTGGTAAAAAGAAGTACAATAAAAAATATTTTTTTAATCAAAACTCGGATAGAAACAACAAAAGATAAAACATAAAATCTAGTAATTTTTTTATACTGTCTAATCTAAGAGTTTGAACGCGTGATATGATTGATTCCATTTGTTTGACACACATTAAGATCTAATAATCTAATTGTATAAACCTTATTTTTCTTTTTAAACTAGAAATAAGTCAAAAAAATTTCCTACTATTCAGATTGTATTGCGGTTGAGTTCAATTTTATGGGGCTAATGAAATGCCCTAATTGCGAAGTTATCGAAGAAGACGGGCTTTGGATGAAAGTTGCAAACTCTGAAGATGGAGAGAGTAGTGATGAAGACGAAGATGAAGAGTGCAACGATGATGACCAATACAATGAACAACATGTAATTATCGTATATTTACCTTATTTATTATTTAATCATAGTAAAGTATATTAATTTAATATAAAAATTAGATAGAGATAGATTATTATCATACTAATATAATTTTTAGTTTGAATATTGCGTGCAGGTTAATGAGTGTCAACCTTCAATTTTAGGGTTTTTCTTAGCAAAAAAATTATATTTATTGATTTTGATCTTTTATTTTGTATATTGTATAGTAAAATTATACATCATTTAGCTTTTTCATTGTTTATAAATTCTAAAAAACAAAATTCTATTTGAAATTTAGGATATGAACCCTCTTCATACAACGAACGATGCACAAAATGGAGGTGCTAGTCATATGAGGTAATTAATCTTACCCTCTTTTTTTTTTTTAATTGATTAAACTAAGATTTTAAATTAATGTTTGTGCACGAATAATTTTAGTGTGTTTATAATATAACTTTTGTTGAATAAAATATAGTTTTACGTGGCATGAGATGAACATTTATAATGTTCCACAAGATGGCGCAACTCCAAATATTCATCATCGTACTTTCCAAACCAACAATGGCCGCAACATTTTTTCTTATACTTTTGTGGATGGAAATCCTATTCTCCAACAAAATGAGTAAGTTTATTCTCTCATTAAATCTTTTAGCCATATACTTTTAGAATTATATTTAATTTATTTCATGAACCATATATTAATTTTAGTACTTTGTTTTGTTATTGAAAATAGACGGAGACAACAATTGGATGTCCCTCCTCGTCCAATTGCTCTCGAAATGATAGATCGGAGGATCTTTGTCTCAAGTCTAAACGTTGTTCCGGATCCTGTAAGTCATGAATCACCCACTTTATACGAGCAAACTCGTAGAAATGTCTTGCCATGTTTGGAGCTCACTTTGGCAACCACAAGTTCTTCAGTTTATGATGGGCGTCCACCACCACCTTGTCAATGTATTAGTTGTCGTGCATCTCCAAGCAAGATGCATTGATGAAAAATGTTGGTGTAAAATACCCATCAAACGTGACATTTGGATGGTTGTTCTATCTCTTTTTCTTTTTTTTTTGAGTTATTGAATTTAAACTATGTTTTTTGCCTTTGAGATTTGTAGAATCCTTAATTTACTTATTCGTTTATGTTTTATGTTTTCGTATAAAAATCTTGCAATGCTTGATTAATTCTATTTTTTTTAAAACTTATATACTACTCAAATTGAAGTGTGCATTATAATTACTAGAGCCTCAACACAAAATTGGTGGACGATGCATTTGACAAATCAAACATATTTATTATTGGTTTATGTGTTCAATTTACGGAGAACACATGTTTCTTATTAATTTAAGTCTTAAAACATGATCTTTCAAGTGCAAGTCTGATTCCTTTTGTCATGAACCAATCATGTTGAATTAGTTTTGATAATTGGCGATGTTGAAATTCGATTGGGTGTATTTTCCTCTTTCTACATTTCTAATTTTCTAAGTTTATGCTTCTAGCAATTTTACTTTCTAATTTCAATTCAACTTTTCTGAATTTGCTAGATATTAACTTTGTCATGTTTGATTGATCCATAGATGAGAAAATATGTTCTTAACAATTCCTTCTCTCTTTTTTTTAATTCACAAACCCACAACACATTTAAATTAGTGTGTCCAAAATTTTAAATTATTACCCAAATCCATTGAAAAAGTCTACAACATAGCAACTTGAACCAACAATATGAATAAGAAGACACAATTTGAATAACAACATATTCAGTGAAATCTCACTAAGTGGGGTTTGGGGAGGGTAATGAGTAAGCCGATCTTACCACTTCATCGTGGAGGTAGTGTAACATCTCAAACTTTGAAAAGGGCTAAAGAGGGGTTCGTGTAAGTCACCCATCAGCTTTAAGTTTTGGGTCAACTTCAAACAATCATATCTCTTAGCACATAAAAAATTAGGTATTCCATGACCTATCAAATTAAAGGTCTTTGAGTCCTCTTTCTAACGCCGCCAAGTTTGCTTAATTTCGAGTTTGGAGTAAAAAAGTTATGTCCATTTTGGTGAAGCCTCTCTTTTAAGGCACCTCAAATCATTTTAGGAGGGATAGTTTGGGCTTTTCCCATTCCTTCTAAGCCCAGCCTTATTTTTCTTCACCCAAATAAGTGTCTAATCAGCGTTAAACCATCTTTTCACGTTCTTTAACACTTAGAAGAATTAGTGCAAAGTTCCAAGAGGAGAAAAAGCTAGGTTTCAAGCGTTCTTCAAAATTCTCAATGATTTTCGCCAAGAACCTTTGTTGTTTCCAGGTATGTAAGGCTTCTCATAGTGCTAGACTTGTTCTTCCTCACGCCCTACATCTCAATTTAGTCAAAAATCGTTACATCTAAAGGATCCATTAGTAGTTCTTGATATTGAGTTCAATTCTTTAACAATTGAGTCTTTTTTATTCTTGTTTTGTGAATATTATTGTGTTGTTCATGCTTAGTATCACATGAACCCTATTGATTTGATAAAGGTATGTTTCCAAAGGAATTGTATGAAAGTTCGCATGTATTTATGTTGGGTTTGAGAATCAAGAATAGTTTAGGAGAAATTTCCCAATGCTAAACTAAGTTGGGGTCCTAATTTAAGCTTGAAAAATCATCGGGATGCTGGGGAAGTGCCTGGAGCGGCTGTAATGACCTGTTCCCGTCGTTATAGAAAAGCCAATGGAAAATTATTTTGGGCCGGAAAACTTTTTCGTAGTAACTTGGAATATCCCAACCTAGTCCAGATTTGGACAAAATCGATGTCAGTAAGGTCTAGAGAAATCTGGTAACAACTGGGTGATCTAACTATGATTTTGATCACTTGAGTAGATTGCTAAGACGTTAAGGAACCCGTGCGACTTTACGAAATTGAATTTGGGCGAGTAGAACTCCCGAAACTGATCTTAGCATGAACGGGTAGTTTCTGAGTGTCATGGGTTGGAGGTGTGTTGTGAAATGGGAGTTTGAAACTCTTAAATCGACTCACTGGTTTCGTACAAGCTGCTGTGTAGGGATTATTTCTGCCAGGGCGGGGTCGCTGTAGCGGGGTGGGGACCGCTGTGGCGGGCCAGTCACGAATTATGTCGGCAATAAACTCCAAAATTGTTTTATTCTGCAAGTTTCGACTTTGAGAGCTAGGAGACGACCCCAAGTGCTTTCTTGACAGTTTTCCACCATTCTTGAGGCTAAAGGTAAGGTTTTCACTCCCCGAATCCATTTTTCAATCCGTAGAACTTAGTTTCGTGGGTAATTATTGTCAGGGAAGGGTTTTGGAACTGTTTGGATAGTGGAAAAAGCCCTAATTTGGATATTGGGATCAAGGGTTTGACCTAGGGTTGATATTATTGATTATTATCTGGGTAATTAATTAAGTCTTGATTATTGATCCTAGCATTATATTTATTGTTTGTAGACCAAGAGCAAACGGAAAGAATCCGGAAAGGGAAGAATCAAGTTTCTTAGGGGATTTCAAGCTTTGTTCGAGGTAGGTGATGGTTGTGATTTCATGTTGTGCGATATATGTTTGTTCTTACTTCATTATGCTACATGGATGTATGCAAATGGTACATTATTGATCACACTAATCGTAAATGAGGATAGACGGTTAATTGAATGCCATGAATCATGACTTTATTGTATGATTATGAGAATATACTTGTGAATCTGATTGTGGCTTGTTGAATGGATCGGGTGTTGCGTTTCGACACGCTAACTGGGATCGGTTTCCACGTACCAGCATAAACATTGGAACGGGTGTCACGATCCAACACACTAACTTAGAACGGGTACCACTTACCGATACACCAACTGTTTGGGTGTGGGTTCCATGAGAGAACCATTGACTTGACATAACTATATATCTTGAGAATTGTGAAATTGTACGTTGTTCATAAATGATGTTGATATTGTATATGTTCGGTGTGTGCATGTTATTATTATGTTGTAATGGCTTATGTATGTTGCACTTAGTGGGATAGCCGCGTGATCCTACCAGTACACTGTGGTTGTGTACTGATACTACACTTTCTATTTCTTTGTTGAGTACAAGACATCTTTAAGAGGCTATTGACAGACTTCGTTTAGAAGATTAGTGATCGTCATCGAATTCAAGGGTGAGCCAGTTCTTTCTGGCTGCCATGAGTTCTCTTTTCGTTTATGTCCCCATTCCGGACTTAAACTAGTACATTAGGATTTCTTATGTTTAACTGGGTTGTACCTATTTTCTTAGACTTGTTGAACTTTAGATGTTTTGGTACATTGACTTTCAGGTTCTAGGCATTATTCCACATTTGTTTGATTAGACTTTTGAAGTTTATGGGAACTCTATTTTTCCTTTAGCATTTAAACCTGCTTCTGTAACTTTATATGACTTAGTTTTGATTAAGTTGTGTAGTTCTTTGGTTAGCTAATTAGTATTAATGGTTCTCCCACCAGAGGGTTAGTGTGGGTGTCAATCACGATGGTCTGGGTCGTGACAGCGCCAAGGCCTGACTTCTGAAGTTGAATAGATTTGGATATTGGGAGTTGATGATTTTTCATGTTCAAAGCAATGAGTTGAGGTGCTTCTTTTTGTTGCGTAGCTTGGTTGATTAGAGTTTCCTCTATTAAATCCTCCTCTCTTTTTTTCTTTAATATACATAATATTAGATTTAGGATGAAGTGTAGTTTATTTTTTTAGGTCTAATTAATTTTCCTAAAATGTCTATTATAAATTTTGAATTAGATTAAAAAGTTTGGGAGGAAGAGTGGACTATTCTCCTTTCTAATGAAATATGCTTTTGATAAAGATTGAGATGGAATTTACCACGTGGCTACATGCTATATAGTTTGATCTTTTTAATTTTTCTTCTAAAAATAACCAACATTAAAATGTTACCTAAAATAAGAAAATATAAGAAAATTCAAAGAACATATTTTTATAATTTTCTTTTTCCTCAAAAATAAAAAATGGATGTACAATTTAAAAGATTATGGTTTTTTATGATTTTTTATTTTTTTCAAGTAAAATCTACTAAAAAAGAAATAAAAATTAGAGAAAAGATTAGATATAAATAAACATTTAAAGATACATAAAAATTGATTGAAATTCAGGAAGGGTCAAAAGTCACGTGTCTATAGTAGAAAAAGGAAAAAAATGATAGTTGATGTGCCTTTTGATAAATAATTACTAATAGTTTATAAATGGAACTTGAAAAATACAGTTACCTTAAATGTATCTTTACCATTAAATCATTTTTTAAACATGATTTTAACTTCTTTCCTATATATGGAGGACCACATTTTCAAATAATTTAAAGTTTAACACTATTATAGGAAAAAAGTAATAATAAATAATACAAATCAATTTTCATTTACATTTTATGTTACCATTTGACCACCAACATAATTCATAGTAAGAAAATCTAATAAAAAGTTTCAAACTTAGTAAGTCAATTAATTAATGTGTAAAAATGTCCCTATAAATGATGTTGAAATCAACCTATTTTTTCACTTCATTCTTCACTTCTCTTTTTTATTAATTGATTTTTGTCTTAATTTTTTCAATTAGTTATGGCAAATATTATTTCCCAATGATTTAAACAGTGCCCCTCTTTGCACTGTTTGCCTTCATAAGGTTGTTGATGATGCTACACGATCCATCGCCATACTTATATGTGGGCACCATTTTCATGCTGGTAATCATTCATTCATATATTTTTATAAGAATTATTTTTCTGTGTAAACATCTGATAGATCCGATTAGTAGATCTTTCGTTACTCAACCCTTAAAATTGTTTATTTGATTTATATGGCTTCTTTTTTTTAATTTTTATTTGGATCTTTTAATTGATTAAGTTAGATTTTTACTTTTTTTTTTCTTAAACTCATTTTATGTGAATGATAACTCATGTAGTTAGCTAGATTATTTTCTTTGATCTTTTTGATAAAACCTTGGTGTAAGTTGGTATATATTTTATTAGGATTTTTTTCTGTGTAAACATCTGATAAATCGATTAGTAGCTAACTAGTTCTTTCGTTAATCAACTTTAAAAATTATTTATTTAATTTATATGGCTTTTTTCTTGAATTTTTATTTGGATCTTTTAATTGATTAAGTTGGATTTTTACTTCTTCTTTTTTTACTCATTTGAAGTGAATGATAACTCATGTAGTTAGCTAGATTATTTTATTTGATCTTTTAGATAAAACCTTTGTGTAAGTTGGTATATACCGTGTAATCTAAAAGTTTGAACGTCATATGATTTATTCCATTTGTTTTGACACACATTAAGATCTAATAATCTAATTGTATAAACCTTATTTTTCTTTTTAAACTAGAAATAAGTTAATTCTAAATTTTTTCACTGTCATTGGTTAGTCTTCAATTTTTTTCCTATTATACAGATTGTATTGCAGTTGAGTTCAATTTTATGGGGTTAATGAAATGCCCCAATTGCGAAGTTATCAAAGAAGACGGGATTTGGATGAAAGTTGCAAACTCTGAAGATGGAGAGAGTACTGATGAAGACGAAGATGAAGAGAGCAACGATGAGGACCAATACAATGAACAACATGTAATTATCGTATATTTACCTTATTTATTATCTAATCATAGTAAAGTATATTGATTTAATATAAAAATTAGATAAAGAGAGATTATTATCATACTAATATAATTTTTAGTTTGAATATCGCGTGCAGGTCAATGAGTGTCAACCTTCAATTTTAGGGTTTTTCTTAGCAAAATTTTTATATTTATTGATTTTGATATTTTAATTTTGTATGTACAGTAAAATTATACATCGTTTAGCTTTTTCATTGTTTATAAATTCTAAAAAATAAAATTATATGAGAAATTTAGAATATGAACCCTCTTCATACAACGAACGATGCACAAAATGGAGGTGCTAGCCATATGAGGTAATTAATCTTACCCCTTTTTTTCTAATTGATTAATCTAAGATTTTAAATTAATGTTTGTGCCTGAATAATTTGAGTGTGTTTATAATATAACTTTTGTTGTATTAAATATAGTTTTACGTGGCATGAGATGAACATTTATACTTTTAGTTTATTCTCTCATTAAATCCTTTAGCATATACTTTTAGAAGTATATTTAATTTATTTCATGAACCATATATTAATTTTAGTACTTTGTTATTGAAAATAGATGGAGACAACAATTGCATGTCCCTCCTCCTCCAACTGCTCTCGAGATGATTCATCAGAGGACCTTTGTCTCAGGTCTAAACATTGTTTCGGATCATGTGTTGCCATGTTTGGAGCTCACTTTGGCAACCACAAGTTCTTCAGTTAGTGATGGGCGTCCACCGCCACCTTGTCAATGTATTAGTTGTCGTGCATCTTCAAGCAATATTCATTGATGAAAAATGTTGGTGTAAAATTCCCATCAAACGTGACATTTGGATGGTTGTTCTATCTATTTTTTTGTTTTGAGTTATTGAATTTAAACTATGCTTTTTAGCCTTTGAGATTTGTAGAATCCTTAATTTACTTATTCGTTTATGTTTTTATGTTTTCGTAAAAAATTCTTGCAATGCTTGATCAATTTTATTTTTTTTTAATTTTATATACTACTCAAATTGAAGTGTGTATTATCATTACTAGAGCTTCAACACAAAATTGGTGCACGATGCATTTGAAAAATCAAACATATTTTATTATTGGTTTATGTGTTCAATTTGAGGAGAGCACATGTTTATTATTTATTTATATCTTAAACATAATCTTTCATGTGCAAGTAGGATTCTTTTTGTCATGAACCAACCATGTCGAATTAGTTTTGATAATGTCACTCCCCGAGCCTACACCCTGGGTGTGGCTGGCACTCGAAGACCATTGCTGGCCCCAAGCGAACCCTTGTCCTGGCTTACTAACTCAGTGGAAGACTTAACTCATCACTTAAACATTTATGAAGGAACTAGAATGTCATTAAGGAACATTCATCTGACCATTAAGGCAAACTCAAGTCTTTAACATATGAAATGAAAAGTAAAGACAACTGAATTAACTAACTAACTATCTATGAATCCTCTAAACAACTGAGATGGATGTCGGGACAGGCCCACGACATCCTAATGAACTAATACTAAAGTTGAAAGCAATGTAAAGGAGTCCTCTGGAATGCAAAGAGGCTCACCAACAGACTCTGAACTGCTTACTGTATCAATGATACACCAGATGCTGATCCTAGTTACCTACGTCTGAC
>NW_006239500.1:12832-13172 GCF_000226075.1 Solanum tuberosum | reverse complement strand
AAGAAAAACTGTTGAAAACATGTTGTCAATTCATAATCATAATATCATAAAAAAAAAAACCATGCTCTCTCTCAAAGTCTACTTGTGCAACGCATGAATGAAGTCCCATACCCCCATTAACACTAAGCAGAACCCCTTGAGGTACCATGCTACTACTGATGTGGGAGTTTCTCTAACCAACAACCATCACTTAAGAACTATAGTGATGATACAGCGCTTTACCTCACGCTGCTAAGGCCCATCCTATACCTTGTCGTGATATAGGATGCTAACTCACTAATTGGATCTACTAGTCTATGCGAAAAGGATTCATCTAAAAAGTATGACCCTTTTCTACCCA
>NW_006239500.1:9189-12713 GCF_000226075.1 Solanum tuberosum | reverse complement strand
TCTTGACTTCTCTTGACTTTGATCTTAACTGCTCTTGACTTGACTCTTAACTGATCCTTGAATTGAATTATGGATTCAAGGATTATGATTGGTGTTTGGAAAGATCTCATGTTGTTTAGGAATGATTTTAGATAGCTAAACATGAGAAAAGACCGAAAATCAAGATTTGAAGGTGGGTTCGCGACGCGGAGGCATAATTAAATTTTGGTTTCGAAAACATCTTTTGAGGTAGAACACCTCATGTCAGCTCCGCAACGCGAAGCTGAAACTTCAAATCTGGGCGCTAGGCGCGCGACGCGCGGCCACCCTCTGATTTCGTCCGACGAAATTTCTTTTTCTGGGTATCTGTATCTAAAAGTAATTCAAGTAAAATCTACTAAAAAATAAATAAAAATAAGACAAAAGATTAGATTTAAATAAACATTCAAAGCTAAAAAAAATTGATTGAAATTCAGGAAGGATCAAAAGTCACGTGTCTATAGTAGAAAGAGGAAAAACTGATAGTTGATGTGCCTTTTAATAAATAATTAGTAATAGTTTATATATGAAACTTGACAAATACAGTTACCTTAAATGTATCTTTACCATTAAATCATTTTTTAAACATGATTTTAACTTCTTTCCTATATATGGAGGACCACATTTTCAAATAATTTAAAGTTTAACACTATTATAGGAAAAAAGTAATAATAAATAATACAAATCAATTTTCATTTGACCACTAACATAATTGATAGTAAGAAAATCTAATAAAAGTTCCAAACTTAGTAAGTCAATTAATTAATGTGTAAAAATGTCCCTATAAATGATGTTGAAATCAGCCTATTTTTTCACTTCACTCTTCACTTCTCTTTTTTATTAATTGATTTGTGTCTTAATTTTTTCAATAGTTATGGCAAATATTATTTTCCCCAATGATTTAAACAGTGCCCCTCTTTGCACTGTTTGCCTTCATAAGGTTGTTGATGATGCTACACGATCCATCACCAAACTTATATGTGGACACCATTTTCATGCTGGTATTCATTCATTCATATATTTTTATAAGAATTATTTTTCTATGTAAACATCTAATAAATCGATTAGTAGATCTTTCGTTACTCAACCCTTAAAATTGTTTATTTGATTTAGATGGCTTTTTTTTTGAATTTTTATTTGGATCTTTTAATTGATTAAGTTGGATTTTTACTTCTTTTTTTTCTTAAACTCATTTGAAGTGAATGATAACTCATGTAGTTAGCTAGATTATTTTCTGTGATCTTTTGGATAAAACCTTGGTGCGTTGGTAAAACAAATACAATAAATGTTTTTTTTTTTTAACAAATTATTGGATAAAAATGACAAAAGATAACACATAAAACCTTGTAATTTTTATATACCGTCTAATCTAAAAGTTTGGACGTCATATGATTTATTCCATTTGTTTTGACACACATTAACATCTAATAATCTAATTGTATAAACCTTATTTTTCTTTTTAAACTAGAAATAAGTTAATTCTAAATTTTTTCACTGTCATTGGTTAGTCTTCAATTTTTTTTCCTATTATACAGATTGTATTGCAGTTGAGTTCAATTTTATGGGGTTAATGAAATGCCCCAATTGCGAAGTTATCGAAGAAGACGGGATTTGGATGAAAGTGGCAAACTCTGAAGACGCAGAGAGTACTGATGAGGACGAAGATGAAGAGAGCAACGAAGAGGACCAATACAATGAACAACATGTAATTATCGTATATTTACCTTATTTATTATCTAATCATAGTAAAGTATATTGATTTAATATAAAAATTAGATAAAGAGAGATTATTATCATACTAATATAATTTTTAGTTTGAATATCACGTGCAGGTCAATGAGTGTCAACCTTCAATTTTAGGGTTTTTCTTAGCAAAATTTTTATATTTATTGATTTTGATATTTAATTTTGTATGTATAGTAAAATTATACATCGTTTAGCTTTTTCATTGTTTATAAATTCTAAAAAACAAAATTCTATTTGAAATTTAGGATATAAACCCTCTTTATACAACGAACGATGCACAAAATGGGGGTGCTAGCCATATGAGGTAATTAATCTTACCCTTTTTTTCTAATTGATTAATCTAAGATTTTAAATTAATGTTTGTGCATGAATAATTTGAGTGTGTTTATAATATAACTTTTGTAGTATAAAATATAGTTTTACGTGGCATGAGATGAACATTTATACTTTTAGTTTATTCTCTCATTAAATCCTTTAGCATATACGTTTAGAAGTATATTTAATTTATTTCATGAACCATATATTAATTTTAGTACTTTGTTATTGAAAATAGATGGAGACAACAATTGCATGTCCCTCCTCCTCCAACTGCTCTCGAGATGATTCATCAGAGGACCTTTGTCTCAGGTCTAAACATTGGTTCGGATCATGTAAGTCATGAAGCATCCACTTTATATGAGCAAACTCGTAACAATGTCTTGCCATGTTTGGAGCTCACTTTGGCAACCACAAGTTCTTCAGTTAGTGATGGGCGTCCACCGCCACCTTGTCAATGTATTAGTTGTCGTGCATCTTCACGCAATATTCATTGATGAAAAATGTTGGTGTAAAATTCCCATCAAACGTGACATTTGGATGGTTGTTCTATCTATTTTTTTGTTTTGAGTTATTGAATTTAAACTATGCTTTTTAGCCTTTGAGATTTGTAGAATCCTTAATTTACTTATTCGTTTATGTTATTATGTTTTCGTAAAAAATTCTTGCAATGCTTGATCAATTCTATTTTTTTTTAAAACTTTATATACTACTCAAACTGAAGTGTGTATTATAATTACTAGAGCTTCAACACAAAATTGATGGACGATGCATTTGAAAAATCAAACATATTTTATTATTGGTTTATGTGTTCAATTTGAGGAGAACACATGTTTATTATTTATTTATATCTTAAACATAATCTTTCATGTGCAAGTAGGATTCTTTTTGTCATGAACCAAACATGTCGAATTAGTTTTGATAATGTCACTCCCCGAGCCTACACCCTGGGCGTGGCCGGCACTCGAAGACCATTGCTAGCCCCAAGCGAACCCTTGTCCTGGCTTACTAACTCAGTGGAAAACTTAACTCATCACATAAACATTTATGAAGGAACTAGAATGTCATTAAGGAACATTCAACTGACCATTAAGGCAAACTCTAGTCTTTAACATATGAAATGAAAAGTAGAGACAACTGAATTAACTAACTGACTGTCTGACTATCTATGAAGCCTCTAAACAACTGAGATGAACTAATACTAAAGTTGAAAGGAATGTAAAGGAGTCCTCTGGAATGCAAAGAGGCTCACCAACAGACTCTGAACTGCTCACTGGATCAACGAATGAGCCGGATGCCGATCTTAGTTACCTGTGTCTGCATCATAAGACGATGCAGGCCAACTGGCATCAGTACATTGAATGTACGAGTATGCGAGTTGGAAAGCTAAACAACATAGGCTCGAAAGAGATTATGAAAGAAACACTTACCTTGGCTCTTCTCAA
>NW_006239500.1:2863-7938 GCF_000226075.1 Solanum tuberosum | reverse complement strand
CTATGTGATCTCACATACCTTGTAGGGATCACCCCCAACGAATTCCACAAGTTAAACTTCGACGACCTTGGCGATTATTCTTCTTTCTCCTCTTCATTTCTCTTCTCTCAAAACCCTAACCCTTCTTCCAAAAGCGTAAACTGATCTAATTCAGCTTAGGCCCCTAATTAATTACAAAAATCGAATTAAAATAAAAGGGTAAGGAAAAGACCAAACTACCCTTTAAAAATCCGGATTGGACTTTCCTTATTCTAACAGCCCAACTTCCAAAGGACAAAACTCACTCATACGAACTCGGATTTGCGCAAACTTAGCGGCGTTGGAAAGATCCTTCCAAGAGCTTTGCAAGCATAGCTGGAAGTACACCTAACTCATCCTGAAATAGGAATTATGGCCATTTGAAGTTGACCAAAACTCATTTTTTTCCAGATTTTAATTCTTTCCAAAAATGACTATTTCCAATTTTAAACTTCTTCCTAGTTATTTCAAATTGCGAGATGTTACAGATAATTGGTGATGTTGAGATTCGATTGGTTAGTATTTTTTCCTCTTTCTACAGTTCTAATTTTCTTAGTTTATGCTTCTAGCAGTTTAACTTTCTAATTTCAATTCAACTTTTCTGAATTAGCTAGATATTAACTTTGTCATGTTTGATTGATCCATAGATGAGAAAAGATGTTCTTAACAATTCCTTCTCTTAATTTTTTTTTAATTCACAAACCCACAACATATTTAAATTAGTGTGTCCAAAATTTTAAGTTATTAACCAAATCCAATGAAAAAGTCTACAACATAACATCTTGAACCATGAATAACAAGACATAATTTGAATAACAACATGTTCAGTGAAATCTCACTAAGTGGGGTTTGGGAGGGTAATATGTAAGCAGATCTTCTCACTTCATCGTGGAGGTAGTGTAACATCTCGAACTTTGAAAAGGGCTAAAGAGGGTCTCGTGTAAGTCACCCATCAGTTTTAAGTTTTGGGTCAACTTCATATCTCTTAGCACATAAAAAATTAGGTATTCCATGACCTATCAAATTAAATTAAAGGTCTTTGAGTCCTCTTTCTAACGCCGCCAAGTTTGCTTAATTTCGAGTTTGGAGTAAAAATTATGCCCATTTCGGGGAAGACTCTCTTTTAAGGCACCTCAAATCGTTTTTGGAGGGGTTTGGTCTTTTCCCATTCCTTCTAAGCATAGCCTCATTTTTCTTCACCCAAATAAGTGTCTAATGAGCGTTAAACCATCTTTTCATGTTCTTTAACACTAAGACGAAATTAGTGTGAAGTTTTAAGAGGAGAAAAAGCTAGGTTTCAAGCGTTCTTCAAGATTCCCATTGATTTTCGCCAAGAAGCTTTCTTCTTTCCGGGTATGTAATGCTTCTCATAGTGCTGAACTTGTTCGTACTCACGCCCTACATCTCAATTAAGTCAAAAAAACCTTACATATAAAGGATCCATTAGTAGTTTCTTGATATTAAGTTCGATTCTTTAACAATTGAGGCTTTTTTATTCTTTTGTTTTGTGAATATTATTGTGTTGTTCATGCTTAGTATAACATGAACCCTATTAATTTGAGAAAATTATGTTTCCAAAGGAATTGTATGAAAGTTCTCATGTATTTATGTTGGGTTTGAGAATCAAGAAGAGTTTAGGAGAAATTTCCCAATTCTAAACTAAGTTGGGGTTCTAATTTAAGCTTGAAAATTCGTAGGGATGCTGGGGAAGTGCCTGGAGCGGCACGCCATGATAGCGCCAAGGCCTGACTTTTGAAGTTGAATAGATTTGGATATTGGGAGTTGATGATTTTTCATGCTCAAAGCAATGAGCAGATGTGCTTCTTTTTGTTGCTTAGCTTTGGTTGATTAGAGTTTCCTCTATTAAATCCTCCTTTCTTTTTTTCTTAAATATACATAATATTAGATTTAGAATGAAGTGTGGTTTATTTTTTTTAGGTCTAATTAATTTTCCTAAAATGTCTATTATAAATTTTGAATAAGATTAAAAAGTTCGGGAGGAAGAGTGGACTATTCTCCTTTCCAATGAAATATGCTTTTGATAAAGATTGAGATGGAATTTACCACGTGGCTACATGCTATAAAGTTTGATCTATTTAATTTTTCCTCTAAAAATAACCAACATTAAAATATTACATAAAATATATTTTTGTAAGAAAATATAATAAAATTCAAAGAACATATTTTTATAATTTTTTATTTTCCTCACAAATAAAAAATGGATGTACAATTTAAAAGAATATGATTTTTAATTTTTTCAAGTAAAATCTACTAAAAAGAATTAAAAATTAGAGAAAAGATTAGATTTAAATAAACATTTAAAGCTAAAAAAAAATTGATTGAAATTCAGGAAGGGCCAAAAGTAACGTGTTTATAGTAAAAAAAGGAAAAAACTAATAGTTGATGTGCCTTTTAATAAATAATTAGTAATAGTTTATATATGAATCTTGAAAAATACAGTTAATGTATCTTTACCATTAATTCATTTTTTAACCATGATTGTAACTTCTTTCCTATATATGGAGGACCACATTTTCAAATAATTTAAAGTTTAACACTATTATAGGAAAAAAGTAATAATAAATAATACAAATCAATTTTCATTTGACCACTAACATAATTCATAGTAAGAAAATCTAATAAAAAGTTCCAAACTTAGTAAGTCAATTAATTAATGTGTAAAAATGTCCCTATAAATGATGTTGAAATCAGCCTATTTTTTCACTTCACTCTTCACTTCTCTTTTTTATTAATTGATTTGTGTCTTAATTTTTTCAATAGTTATGGCAAATATTATTTTCCCCAATGATTTAAACAGTGCCCCTCTTTGCACTGTTTGCCTTCATAAGGTTGTTGATGATGCTACACGATCCATCACCAAACTTATATGTGGACACCATTTTCATGCTGGTATTCATTCATTCATATATTTTTATAAGAATTATTTTTCTGTGTAAACATCTGATAAATCGATTAGTAGATCTTTCGTTACTCAACCCTTAAAATTGTTTATTTGATTTATATGGCTTTTTTCTTGAATTTTTATTTGGATCTTTTAATTGATTAAGTTGGATTTTTACTTTTTTTTTTCTTAAACTCATTTAAAGTGAATGATAACTCATGTAGTTTGCCAGATTATTTTCTTTGATCTTTTCGATAAAACCTTGGTGTAAGTTGGTATATATTTTATTATAATTTTTTTCTATGTAAGCATCTGATAAATCGATTAGTAGCTAACTAGATATTTCGTTACTCATCTTTAAAAATTGTTTATCTGATTTATATGGCTTTTTTCTTGAATTTTATTTGGATCTTTTAATTGATTAAGTTGGATTTTTACTTCTTCTTTTTTTAGTCATTTGATGTGAATGATAACTCATTTAATTAGCTAGATTATTTTCATTGATCTTTTAGTTGGTGTAAGTTGGTAAAAACAAATACAATAAAAAATATTATTTTTTTTAACAAATAATTGGATAAAAACGACAAAAGATAGCACATAAAACCTTGTAATTTTTATATACCTTCTAATCTAAAAGTTTGAACGTCATATGATTGATTCCATTTATTTTGACACGCATTAACATCTAATAATCAAATTTTATAAACCTTATTTTTCTTTTTAAACTAGAAATAAGTTAATTATGAATTTCTATACTGTCATTGATTAGTCTTCAATTTTTTTTTTCCTATTATACAGATTGTATTGCGGTTGAGTTCAATTTTATGGGGTTAATGAAATGCCCCAATTGCGAAGTTATCGAAGAAGACGGGATTTGGATGAAAGTGGCAAACTCTGAAGACGCAGAGAGTACTGATGAGGACGAAGATGAAGAGAGCAACGAAGAGGACCAATACAATGAACAACATGTAATTATCGTATATTTACCTTATTTATTATATAATCATAGTAAAGTATATTAATTTAATATAAAAATTAGATAAAGAGAGATTATTATCATACTAATATAATTTTTAGTTTGAATATCGTGTGCAGGTCAATGAGTGTCAACCTTCAATTTTAGGGTTTTTCTTAGCAAAATTTTTATATTTATTGATTTTGATATTTTAATTTTGTATGTACAGTAAAATTATACATCGTTTAGCTTTTTCATTGTTTATAAATTCTAAAAAACAAAATTCTATTTGAAATTTAGGATATGAATCCTCTTCATACAACGAACGATGCACAAAATGGGGGTGCTAGCCATATGAGGTAATTAATCTTACCCTTTTTTTCTAATTGATTAATCTAAGATTTTAAATTAATGTTTGTGCATGAATAATTTGAGTGTGTTTATAATATAACTTTTGTTGTATAAAATATAGTTTTACGTGGCATGAGATGAACATTTATACTTTTAGTTTATTCTCTCATTAAATCCTTTAGCATATACTTTTAGAAGTATATATAATTTATTTCATGAACCATATATTAATTTGAGTACTTTGTTATTGAAAATAGATGGAGACAACAATTGCATGTTCCTCCTCCTCCAATTGCTCTCGAGATGATTGATCAGAGAATCTTTGTCTCAAGTCTAAACATTGGTTCAGATCCTGTAAATTATGAAGCACCCACTTTATACGAGAAAACTAATAACAATGTGTTGCCATGTTTGGAGCTCACTTTGGCAACCACAAGTTCTTCAGTTAGTGATGGGCGTCCACCGCCACCTTGTCAATGTATTAGTTGTCGTGCATCTTCAAGCAATATTCATTGATAAAAAATGTTGGTGTAAAAGACCGATCAAACGTGACATTTGGATGGTTGTTTTATCTGTTTTTTGTTTTTTTTGAGTTATTGAATTTAAACTATGCTTTTTTAGCCTTTGAGATTTGTAGAATCCTTAATTTACTTATTCGTTTATGATATTATGTTTTCGTAAAAAATTCTTGCAACGCTTGATCAATTCTATTTTTTTTAAAAACTTTATATACTACTCAAATTGAAGTGTGTATTATAATTACTAGAGCTTCAACACAAAATTGATGGACGATGCATTTGAAAAATCAAACATATTTTATTATTGGTTTATGTGTTCAATTTGAGGAGA